>NC_133102.1:27002835-27302835 GCF_022965805.1 Primulina eburnea | reverse complement strand
GGTGTCCATGCGTCCACAAGACAGGGCTGAGCGGCCCCAAGATATAGCATCTCGAAAGAGATACAGCTCAACAGTAAAGGCTATCTCGAAGGAGATACGGCTCAACATGATATGCAATATGCATCATAACTCGTGACATAATAACATGCATCATATGACATATAACAATGCAGCAAATACTCATGCAACACATATATGAATGTATACTCAACCAGGATATCTCGGATAGTACTTTCGTACCTCTATCACAGCAAGCCTAGCCTTACGCAACACCGCTAATCAGGTCTAGCACAAG
Source organism: Primulina eburnea (assembly GCF_022965805.1). Lineage (NCBI taxonomy): Eukaryota > Viridiplantae > Streptophyta > Magnoliopsida > Lamiales > Gesneriaceae > Primulina > Primulina eburnea. The sequence goes on along the minus strand of NC_133102.1, from coordinate 27,302,540 downwards.
CCTACGCATCAAAAGCATACTCAATCAATACTACCATGCTCGACTAGCAAAACCAGTACTCCCTAGTACTACCAAAGGTTTAGGGTTTACCTTCGTCCGTCGACAGCCCTTTGATGTCGATTGCCTTGAAACTCAGGCGCCGCTACGCTACTACTCCTGGCAGCTCTTAGCTATCGCTCGACCAACAACTAACCCTAGAAACCTTCCAAACTCTCCAAAATGAGAGAAAACTCAAGAAATTGGCAAGTCAAAATGAGGAAATCCGAGCACTATTTATAGGCCATGTTCGGATCCTCCGAACAACACTTCGGAACGTCCGAACGCTACGTGTCCATTGGCTCTTGACAGCTCATGATCGGATCCTCCGATCATACACTTCGGACCGTCCGAACATGCATGGAAAATGACGTGTCGATCAACACTTGACACCTATGATCGGATTCACCGAACTACACTTCGGATCGTCCGAACTCTTCGGTGCTTCCGAACCCTCTTCGGTCCGTCCGATCATGACCATAGCCAAAATTACACCTTAAACCTTCTTAATCACCATTACTCCGTTAATTACCCAATTTGGAATTCGGGCTACTACACCCTCTTTCGAACTTCCTGACGAAGTCTGCCATGCTGCTGTCTCCCTGTCCCAGCGTCACGAACTCCCTACTCAATCTGGAGCGTACTTCCTCAATGAAGTACTTGGAGTAAAAGACCTCCTTGAAACCATTCCAAGTCAGTGTTTGCATGTTAACTGACACCGATGCACTTTCCCACCATAGCCTGGTGTCTCCAGTCAACAAGTAGGTGGCGCACCTAATCCGGTCTGTATCCTGCAGCTCCATAAAATTAAATATCACCTCCATCTACTTAATCCATCCTTCAGCTATCATCGGGTCCGTAGTACCCGAAAACTACTTTGGGTTCATCCTCCTGAACCTCTCATAAACCGCCTCTAGTCTGAGCCTAGCCCCCGCATCAACTGAAACTGGTTTCCCGCAAACTGTGCGAAGAACTGAGTCATTCTTGCAAGCATCTGTGCCTGAATATCTGGCGGTGTTGGCGGGGAATTGGCCCTCCCCTCATGTCGAGGCTCTCGGTCCTCTTCCCTGGCTTCACGGTTAATCAAACGTCTAGGAGGCATACTGTTCCAAAATTTATCCAACACGTAAGCCCCACATGCATGAATATATTTAAATAACATGAGATGCACGTACTTGAACTTTAAAATATGCACATGCTGAAACCAAAACTTAATGCTTACTACATAATATAAATTCAAAATCTTAAAACTTACAGACTTGATGTGTGACTTTGTGAGCTGCTTGCGACTAGCAGTAGGCATAACATTTTACAAGAACATGGCTCTGATACCAACTGTAACAAACCGTACTTTTTACTACTTAAAATTAACGAAAAATTTAAAAAAATTTCTTAAATAAAAGGCCAACCTTCAAAATTCGATAAAATAAACTGTACATCCTAAAAGTAGTTGCAACAAAAGATCTGAAATAAAGTTTAACAAAAGTAGTTGTTTAAAATCTCATAACCATTAGCGTGAAATCAGAGTATTTTACTTTTCATAAAAACTTAAAACTTGGGCGGTCCTCAGGTCTAGCCTCCTGCTTAGTCCAAACCAGCTCCTTGGTGCCAACCCCTTGTCTCCTCAAAGTCATCCTCTCCTGCATGGATCAAACTGTCTAGTGAGTCTAAAGACTCGACACGTATACATTGGGAGTAACGAACAATATGTAATAAAATCACATGCGACTTTAAAATAGGTCATACATACTAGAACTTTAGCACACATATAAAAGTTTGAGCATACATACATACATACTTACACGTGCATTCAACATAAACTTTTCGTAAACATGCTTACTTCATACATACTTGAGCATACATAACATAATTTTGTGTAGAGGCATGTTTCAAAGCAAGTGACCCATACATAAATACGCCTGATCAGACTAAACCACAGTACTCGGGCAGGGAAGATCCACTGCCACATACATGAGATCGCCGTTCATAATTTAACGGGTGGATTGGTCTCTGTTCATACTTTACCGCTTTCCAATCCTGATCTAAACCCGTTCATGATTTAACGGAGTAGAGGGATTTAGCAAACTTGCAAACCCATTCATAAACTTATAATAGTATGTGCAGCAGTGACCCCAAGGGAGATCCAACGAATCCCTCAACGCCAAGTAAGTATGTTCGACGTGCAAATGATAAAATGTTTTATTTTTTAGGTATGCTAAATTTCATGTGACCAATTTATGAATGGGTTTGCAAGTCGGTGAACGTATTTATCGGATTATTGGAGGTACTACCCTGTTCTGGGACTCTTCGAGGAAGCATATCTGATTATCAAAATAGTTAGTAATCAAATCTAACAAATCTGTCTCTGTCCTCCTCTGATCATCATACTTCTGATCAAGAATTGGTTCTGATTCATTCTCCAATAATACACGTTTCCAATCAAATCAGATAATCAGGTAAACATGTATTTTCTAAAGCAGTAAAACATGCTGTCATACTAGCATATAAAGGCAAGCAAGAAAATTCATGCTACCCCACTTACTCTCTTCTATTCCAATCTAAGGAACTTACAGCTCTGATACCACCTGGTGTGGGGACCTAGACGCTAACTCATTTCCTAAATCATCTTTGGATTAAATGGATCAATTAAATAAAATAGGTCGGAATTTTTTTTAAAAGTTGAACACTTCATAAATAAGTGTACAAAATACTACAACAAGTTATGCTTCATCTTATTTAATTTACAAGATCAAGTTCCATATCTACAACATGATCAAGAGTACAAAACTTGTTTAAAAAAAATATAACAAACTAGTGTTCATTACACCTCAAGTATTGAACAACCAGCTCTACATCTAAGCCCAGATCTCAACTCTAATCTCAATCTTTCATCCTCTTCTCGAACCTGATCCTATCCCACCTGTTTTCATGCACACATACAAACACAAGAACAGCCGGATAACTTCGATGAGAAATATATTTCTAGTATAAACAATGTATACATGCATTTCATATAGGCATATACAAAAGCATAAACAATTATCAAAGAGCATGTATCATAATCTGAGAAACATAAATAAATATAAACTTTAAATCAAACTCTTTAACTCTTAATCTTTGACTCGAGTCTTATCTATTGATCCTGGTTTGAATAAGAACGCAACAAGTCTCCCATCTACTCTCCCCTTCTAGATGGTGGTACGTTCTTATTCCCGGACTTCGGTACACTATATCGAGTATCTACAATAGGAGTCGATCTACTCTAAGCGCATCGATATAAACCAAACGTCCAGTGACCTGGCACCTCTGCCAATGACTCTGTCACAATATATATATTCTATTCTATGCCATTATATAAATCAATAGAACAAGCATACACATTCAATTATATCAAAACAATAACAATTAAGTATGAGGTTATGGGAACTCAAGTTACATCTGTTAGAGTAGGTGCCCGTCGAGCACAGTCTTGGCCGAGGGTTCATGTTTAAACTCTATGTATGAACAGTATTTATTTTAATAATATTTGAATTTATTAATTTTGGCACTTCTTTATCTGTATACCCATGCTAGTTGCATAGATAAAGTCATTGAATATACAAATAGTAGAAAGAATATGAGATACTCATATGATCAGAATCATGAAACTCATATTTGTAATACTGTATATTCTAAACAGTTCCTAGTCGATTCAGCCGCCGCAAAGAAGGATATAGGCCGCTCGAGTTCGAGACTAGTATCTGCGATGTGAGTACCATGTTTCATTGGTAGGGGACATTGTGATGTCCGAGCATGCAGATAGGTGCTCCTGGTAGAGTGCACTGAACAACCCTCCATAAAGGACTTTCCAAATGGTTCTCACTTATCGAGTGGAAATTTCCTAGTTTATGGTTGTACACCATTAGTCCTTATGACCCGGGACAACATTGAGACTCTATGTGCTAGCACTACACTTTGACTTGTTTACCGACTCTCAAGGGGTCATCAGGTGGTAAGGTTGGGTGTTCTGTCGAAACATATAGGAGTCGATGCATTGTAGTCGGGGATTCACCGCTTACCTTCGGGTATGGATATCCTATGTGATATCATGTTTATGTAGTTTGAAATCTCTGATCAAAACATGGTGGTAATTATGAAAGGGGTTTCAAAGATTACACCATCGATGCAACTACGACATGACACATAGTATCGATTCATTGACAACTCTCGATATACCAATGGTTGTCGAATCGGTCGGGATATATGAGTTGAAGGGACCGTACTGTACGCTAACCATAATAGAATGGTTCTTGCAGGCACTATCATTTGATACCGAGGGAATCATGTAAGCGATGCTGCTAGGCGTTTAACATGATTGGTTGGGTACTATCAGACTTGAGTTCTGACGTTCTTATTATCAAGGAGTTGATAATTAAGAATGGAGCAATTGGGATATGCTCGTATAACAACATGTTTAGTCCGAATCACATGGAGATGTGAACCCACGGCTAGTTGTATCAGTGAACCATTGAGGGCCACACAAGTACTAGCTTTCTAGATCCCGTTGAGAAATAAAATAGTTCAATGTGTTGAACGGCTTATAAAGGAGTTTATAAGCGTAATTAAAATTAGAAGTATGACTTTTATGAGAGAATTATAACTTTTAATTTGTGGAAATGTTCCTAGATTAAAAGTTGGCCAAATAAATATGTATTTGAAAATTGTGATTTTCATTAACATTATTATGGACTAAATTATATTATTTCATGTGTTGAATTAATTAATCACTAGTGGACCTAGTAGAGTCCAAATAATTAAATTAATTCAAGTGTTGAATTAATTTAATAACATTGGGTCTTGTAGAGTCCAATTGGAATAATTATTTAACTCGTAGACTTGAGAAAATTCAAGTAATGTTTAATTAGTCTCAAATTTGTTTGAGATAATTAAATTAAGTCCATGGGTTTTTAATTGTTAAAAACCACATAAAATTTGCATGCATGGGAGGTGAAAGGTTGTGAGACAACTTTTTTTATAATCAAGGCTTGGCATGCAAAAAGTACTTTTAGCTTTTCTCACAACCAAGACTAGTCTATCCTCCTCCCATTTTGAATATGCAATGGCCGAAACTTAGCAAGCATTCTCTCCAATTTTTCTTTTATTTTTGTTCTTCAATTGTTGGAGAAAAACACTTACTTCTCAAAGAAAAATCCTCCTATTTTTCTAGTGCAAAATATGAGGGGATCTACCTAGTTGGTGGTGAGCTTGATTTTGAAGGAAGGACTCAAGGACAAGGAGAGCTTTTAGATTTGTCTTGCCTTTGAAGAGCCAAGTTGTTTACTGTAATGCCCGAGAATTGTAGGTTGATAAGACGAGATTATGAGGTGTTGCATGGAAGAAGCACCACACCTGCACCCCATTCTCTACCACAACCGCGGTGCAAGGGCAAAAAGTTAGAGTTTAGAAATAAAGGGAGACCGCACCCGCGCTTCGGTTTCTACCGCACCTGCGGTTGGGAGGCAGTAGGGTATGACATTGGTACAGTAAGGTCACCGCACCCGCGGCCCATGAAAAAGCGCACCCGCGATCATTTCCCCTTAATTTTGGAATGTATTGCCGAAGAGACACCGCACCAGCGGTGTAAACAAGAGCGCACCCGCGGTCGCTATTTTTGAATTTCTGAATGCGGTGCCGTGAGCTGACCGCACCCGTGGTCTAGAGGGAGTGCACCCGCGGTCTTCCGTGTTGAACAAAGAATGAAACATGTGACCTTAACCATGCATATATCAAGTGTTGTCTTCATTTCAGCACAGCAATTTCAGAAACCCACCAAAGCATACATGAAATATTCCTCAAGTCCTTGAAGCTTAGAGTGTTGATTTTGAAGAATTCAACCAACCGAATTTAAATCCGAGTGTATATTTGTGCTCCTCCAAACAAGGGCTACCTAAGAATGTAAGTTTTGTTCAATTCTAGAAGGTTTCGAAATCTATGTGTTGAAAGAATTATGATATGATGGTTAGTATGTGTTCTTGATATGTTGGACAAAGGGTAATTGAAAACGGACCGAAGAAATAATACCGTATATGATTGTTCTCGATTTCCAGCATATATATATTCTGAGATATGAAGATTTTAAGATGATAATGAGTATATTGTTATGATTATGAGTTGAAGATTATGACTTGTTGATATATGTTGAGATTTGAATTGATCGGTATCGCGAGATCACGCCGTTATGCCATCAAAATGTACCGAGAGTGAATAATGATTTGTACAAGGCTTGCTTTGAGTTGTATTTTGATAGAATACGTCTATACATTGCCATTTCAGATTAAGATTGACCGAGCGGATATCCCGTCTCCGAGACTTCGATTTATTCCAACAACGAAAAGGTATAATTCATGTGAATTTGGGAAGATACCACTCGAATTAGATTTGATTTGAGTTTCCCAAAATCACATACTAGATTGTAGTTTATATTTTGTTATGCTTATGCTTTGTTTATAGATTTATATTAAAGCATTAAGATAGGAGATTCATTGGTAGATTTGCCAAATTTCTAGATGTTCGGTGGTATCGACGCATAGGAGCAAAATTGACTCCGATTGTAGACATTCGATATAGACAGGACCGGAGTCTAGGAATAAGACGTACCGTCACCCCGATTGGGAGGGTAGGTGGCAGACTGTGACCTCTTATTCACACCGGGATCCCTAGAGTTAGATACGATTCGAGTCTAAGATATGAATTGAATTACGTTGCATGCCTTATATTGATCATGTTTCATAGACTATGGAACATGTGTTATTGCTTTTATTCATGATAGTATGCTTCATGAATATGTTGTGTATATGAATGTATACATGTCTTATACTGAGATTTCTTCTCACCGGAGTTTCCGGCTTTTGTTGTGTCTGTATTTGTGCATAACGACAGATGGGACAGAATCTAGGTCGCGACAGAGATGAGAGATCGAGATAGCGTGGAGATTACCGGCCAAGAAGAAGGACTAGTGATGTAATAATAGACATGTATTAGATTCTAAACACTAGTAGAATACTTGTAGTTGAACATGTGAATGTTATTTTGGAGTTCAATAATATGACAACATTGTGTATGGTGTATGATTTATATACATTAGTTTATAATGTTTAAAAGAAATTTTTTTTTATGACCCACATTTTTTAGCAAAGATCTAATTAATCCAAAGAAGAATTGAGTGAGATCCCGGATCCCCACATTTACTACTTGGTTGGAGCCATTACATCAATCTTTGAGATTGATAGGTAAAATTTCACAACACCATATGAATGTCATAGTTTGTATTCTTGTATTTGTTACACCACTTAATAGGTGCTCGGTTTTCTCCCTATAAAATATGATTTTTGAAACTTCCGTTGCGCTACCGGAACCGTAAACGATCTCCTTTCAAGTGGTATCCGAGCTATGGTAACATTGTTTTGGTGTAGCAAATACATAATATTATATTGAGGTCGATTTTTAACCGCTTGAGATAAATTTTGCAACAAAAATCAAGGCATATTTGGGCGATTTTTGGGCATCAAGTTTCTGCCCATTTCGAGCAGCTCGGGCTGCCCGAACAACCCCTTTGAATAAAAAAAAATTGGGTTGGCCGAATCCGGCGACGGTGATGACGACTAGGGTTTCCAAAAGTGATTTGGATTATCAAAGTGTCATGGGCCTTGATGTTGTTGGGTCATTAGATGGCTAACATATTTGTGAATTTAAATGGGCCAAAATGTTTTTGGGAGAAAATTGATTTTTTGGGCCCTTAAGTTTAAATTTACAAAAGTTGCAAAATTTTTCTCGTGAAATAAATAATTGAAGTTGGACTTTAATTATTTATTGTAAATTGTGATTTACAAGAAATTCGGTTATAAATAAATTAATTTGAAAGTAGACAAAGGTGCTTGTATACTTTGTTAATTTAGTTTATAATCGTGGCGTTTAGTGATTGATATATAATATTGGATCAATTAATTATTGTGAAAAATAATTGATAGTGTATGATATGTGATATTATGCATGAAGGATGATCAAAAGCCCAAGCCCAATTTGCTAGGTGTATGCAAGGATATTTTGTGTTGAATGATTGTAATAATTATCAATTTATAAAGTGGGCTTGGTTTATGGCCCGTTCCCACCCCATGAGATGTATCCATATTTACCATGGATATTTATTTGTAAATATTAGTATAGTGGAAGATCAAGATTGGAAGATGGTGGCCTTGGTGATTATGAAGATCGAAGACATGTAAATATTGGAAGCATATGTAATAGTTGCATTTGCATCCCTTGCATTTCCCTAGGATTGGACCTAGGCCCGTGTTTAGCTCACACGGGCCATTATTTTTGGGGCGATTGATCATCCTTGTTTTGTTTACTATTTATAATATATGAATGATATGTTATAAATATTGAGTATGTGCGTTATTATTATGATAATAACAAAGTTGCATGAATCCGGCAAACATACGATCAAACATGGCGAGATTTTAAATAAAATTAATGATGAGACCTTTCAAAAATTTAAAAACCCTCATTTTGAATAAGATTCAAAAATAATATCAAGCCCGAAAAGAGGAATTATAAATTTGTTTATAATTTCCATGTCTTTTATCGACAATGGGTGCATGATGAACGCTACCCGTGCTCGGGGCTCGGCTCATATTATTGAGGGGGCCCTGGGTGCCGGAAAGCTATGACATCCATTGACATGGTAATGTGAACTACGTGGAACTCCCATGGTTTCGGCTCATATTATTGAGGGAACTCATGGCGACCGTCCATTAAGGTTCAACATCGATGGGTAAGGCTTTACACGTGAAGATGAACGACGTCATATTATTGGATCCTAATCAAACGTGAGACAAAAGTTTACGTAAAGGGTTGCATGGTGATGAAATTGGAAACTACCTTTTAGGGATTGTGATTGGCTAATATTATTTGTGATCATAATTCGCTAATTGGGCCTTGCGTACCTACTCAGGAAAGGAGTTTCCCGTTTTCACTAGAAGGTAGTGAAAATGTCAAAACAGTAGGAGCGAAAATTTATAAAGTAAAAATCCATACTTTATATCTTACTAAATATTTTAAAATAGTCATTAACATTTATCTGTTTTACTTTTCAGTACAAATTTGACAATGTCTTCGATTCGCAATCCGATGTCTGTTATTCTCAAAAAACACGTATTAACCGGACCTAATTATCTCACTTGGCTAAGAAACCTAAAGATCGTCTTGAACTTGGAAAAGATTGCATATACACTGACTGATTTGCCCCCTGCAGACCTACAAGGATTGATGTGACTATGACTTGAAGGCTAGATGTTATATGCAGGCTTCTATGAATGATGAGCTACATAGGCGTTTTGAGGATGCAAAGAGTGCTGCTGACATTCATTTACACCTCAAGATGCTCTTTGGTGAGCAGACTCGGCCTCTTAGGCATGCTACCGTCAAGGAGCTGATCACTTTGCGCATGCGAGATGGGGCCTCGGTCCATGAGCATGGCCTAAAGATGATCGGGCTCGCGGACAAGCTCGTTGGCATGGATTTGATGTTGCCTTCGGAGCTGACCACCGACGTGTTGCTGTTGTCATTGCCTAGCTCATTTGATCCTTTTGTGGTGAACTTCAACATGAACAAGATGGAGCCGACCCTTGAGGAGTTGGTGAATATGCTTGTGACTTTTGAGTCCACTATAAAGAAAGAGAAGCCGGTTTTTTTTGTGAGCTCTTCATCTGGTACGAATACCGGTCCACCTGGGAAGGGAAAGAAGCGTTCTTTCCAAACGTCCCAAGAAGAACGTGCCCTTGAAGAGGCAGACTTCGGGTCCCGTTGTGGCAGCCACACCAGTGAAGCCTGACAAGACTGTTGACATTTGTCATCACTGCAAGAAGCCTGTACATTGGAGGCGTAACTGCAGGGAATATCTTGCCCAGAAGAGTTCTGGAAACAGTATGTTCTATATTGAAGTAAACATTTCAAATAACTCTACTTCTTGGGTATTGGATACCGGCTGTGGCTCACATCTCTGTAATGATTTGCAGGTGATGGGAAGAAGTAGAAGGCTCAGAGAAGGTGTGACCGTCTTGAGGATGGGCAATGGAGCAAGGGTTGCTGCCAAGGCCGTAGGAGATGTTTGCTTGCATTTAAACAATGATTTTAAGTCAATGTTAAGAGACATTTTGTTTGTATCTGAATTAGTGAAAAACATTATTTCAATTTCTATGCTTGATAAAGATGGATTTTCTTGTTTATTTAGCAAAGGTGTTTGCAATATTTACAAGAATGAATGTTTAATTGGTACTGGAGAACTTGAAAACGATCTCTACACCTTAAAATTGAAATATATTCCACTAAAAAATGTCCAAGCAATAACAACAACAAACAAGCGAAAACAAGATACTCTAAATTCGGCACAATTTTGGCATGCTCGATTAGGACATATTTCCATAAGAAGGATGAACAAGTTAGTGGAAGTGGGCATGTTTGATATGTCTGATATTAATGCTCTCACGACTTGTGAATCCTGTCTGAAAGGAAAGATGACCAAAATTCCCTTTAAGGGCCAAGTGGAGCGAGCCAAAGGGTTATTGGATTTCATCCATACTGATGTGTGCGGTCCGCTTAGCATCACCACTAAGCATGGAAATGCTTACTTCATCACCTTTACCGATGACTTTTCGAGGTATGGGTATGTGTATTTGATGAAATACTAGTCTGAAGCCTTTGAAAGGTTCAAAGAATTCAGAAATGAAGTAGAGAAACAGTTGGGACGAAGCATCAAGACACTTCGATCGGATCGAGGTGGTGAGTACTTGAGTGCCGAGTTCCAAGAGTATCTTAGGGAGAATCGGATTCTCTCGCAGTGGACTCTGCCCGCTACACCACAGTTGAATGGTGTTTCGGAGCGTCGTAACTGGACTTTGATGGACATGGTTCGGTCTATGATGGGGTTCACGGAGTTGCCGTCACCCTTTTGGGGATATGCGCTTGAGACAGCGGCACTGTTGTTGAACAATGTCCATTCAAAGACAGTTGACAAGACACCATATGAGATATGGATGGGTAAGCCACCAAAATATTCTTATTTTAGAATATAGGGGTGCCCTACTTATGTGAAGCAGGTAGTGGGAGATAAATTGGATAGTCGATCCATTTTATGTTATTTTGTGGGATATCCAAAGAATTCTGTTGGATATTATTTCTATCATCCTCAAGAAACAAAGGTGTTTGTTTCTAGGAATGCAACCTTTTTGGAAAAGGAATTTCTATTTGATAGAAAAGGCGAAATGATAGAACTCGAAGAGGTTCGAGAGACACCCACAATTATAGAACCCGCACCAGAAGAGCCAAGAGAGGATATAGAAGCTCCTAGAAGATCCGAGAGAGTCTCGAGACCAACTATGAGGTATGGACTGCTTCTTGAAGAGGGCCATGATGAGCCTAACCATGGATGTGATCCAAGGACCTTCAAGGAAGCATTATCTGATTACGATTCATCCAAGTGGCTTGAAGCAATGGAATCTATGATGAATTCCATGCATTCGAACCAAGTGTGGAATCTCGTGGATCCACCTAAGGGAATTTTTCCCATAGGGTTTAAATTGGTTTATCGAGGAAACTTGGGGCGGATGGGAAGGTATTGACCTTCAAGGCGCGATTGGTAGCAAAAGAATATACTCAAAGACAAGGAGTTGACTTTGAGGAAACCTTTTCTCCAGTTGCAATGTTCAAGTCCATAAGGATATTTCTAGCCATAGCTGCATGGTATGACGATGAGATATGGCAGATGGATGTCAAGACAGCCTTTCTTAATGGGGATATTAAGGAAGAGATTTACATGTCTCAACCCGAAGGGTTTACATCTGTCGGAAGTGAGCATATGGTATGCAAACTTCATAGATCTATTTATCGTCTAAAGCAGACATCTAGGAGTTGGAACCTTAGATTCGATAGTACAATCAAAGAGTTTGGTTTTACTAAGAATCCTGAGGAACCATGTGTGTATAAGAAGGTCAAGGGGAGTGCTGTGACATTCCTGGTGCTGTATGTTGATGACATTCTACTCATTGGGATGATGTAGGAATGTTGCAATCAACTAAGATATGGTTAGCGAGTAAGTTCTCGATGCAGGACTTGGGTGAAGCATCTTTTGTATTGGGAATACAGATCTATAGAGATAGATCAAAAAGATTGCTTGGTCCCACCCAGTCCACATACATTGATACCATCATGAAGCGGTTCTGGATGGATGAGTCCAAGAGAGGACATCTACCAATGTGTCATGGCGTGTCCCTATCCAAGTCTATGTCTCCCAAAACTGATGCAGAGATAGAGGCGATGACAAGCATTCCTTATGCATCTGCGATTGGTAGCATCATGTATGGGATGATATCTACACGTCCTGACATGGCTTTCGCGCTAAGTGTAGTGAGTAGATATCAATCGAACCCTGGTCTTCCACATTGGAAAGCTGTGAAAGACATCCTCAAGTATTTGAGAAGGACCAATAAGTTGTTCTTGGTCTATGGGGGTGGAGAACTGAAATTGGAAGGCTATACCGACTCTAGCTTTCAAAGCGATATCGATGACTCGAAGTCAACCTCTGGATTCATATTCATGCTCAATGGTGCTGCTGTCTCTTGGAAGAGTTCCAAGAAAGACAGTACAGCGGATTCCACCACTGAGGCAGAATATATTGCTACATCAGCTGTAGCAAAAGAGGCTGTTTGGATAAGAAATTTCGTCCAATAGTTGGGCGTCATTCCTAATGGAGTTGCTCCAGTCCCGGTGTTTTGTGAGAACACGGGAGCCATTGCTCAAGCAAAGGAGCCGAGGTCTCATCAGAAGTCCAAACATATACTGAAAAAGTATCACATCCTCCGAGAGAGAGTGGAAATAGGAGATGTCACGATTGACAAAGTCGGCTCCGCAGATAATGTTGTTGATCCGGTAACTAAGCCTTTTCCTGGACCATTGTTCGAGAAACATCGTGAATCGATGGGTTTGAAGCATATGGGTAGTTGGCTCTAGTGCAAGTGGGAGATTGTTAGAGTAGGTGCCCGTCGAGCCAAGTGTTGGTCGAGGGTTCATGTTTAAACTCTATGTATGAACAGTCTTTATTTTAATAATATTTGAATTTATTAATTTTTGCACTTCTTTATCTGTATACCCATGCTAGTTGCATAGATAAAGTCCTTGAATATACAAATAGTAGAAAGAATATGAGATACTCATATGATCAGAATCATGAAACTCATATTTGTAATACTGTATATTCTAAACAGTTCCTAGTCGATTCAGCCGTCGCTAAGAAGGATATAGGCCGCTCGAGTTCGGGACTAGTATCTGCGATGTGAGTACCATGTTTCATTGGTAGGGGACATTGTGATGTCCGAGCATGCAGATAGGTGCTCCTGGTAGAGTGCACTGAATAACCCTCCATAAAGGACTTTCCAAATGGTTCTCACTTATCGAGTGGAAATGTCCTAGTTTATGGTTGTACACCATTAGTCCTTATGACCCGGGACAACATTGAGACTCTATGTGCTAGCACTAAACTTTTACTTGTTTACCGACTCTCAAGGGGTCATCAGGTGGCAAGGTTGGGTGCTCTGTCCATGCATTGTAGTCGAGGATTCACCGCTTAACTTCGGGTATGGATATCCTATGTGATATCATGTGTGTGTAGTTTGAAATCTCTGATCAGAGTATGGTGGTAATTATGAAAGGGGTTTCATAGATTACACCATCGATGCAACTACGACATGACACATAGTATCTGAAAGGGGATCGGTTACGGTGACCGGAAGCGCAACGGAAGTTTAAAAAATCAAATTTTTTATAGGAAATTTCGGCCACCATGTTCTTTGTGCAACAAATACAATAAACATCATTGTCATACAAAGGGTGTAAGAAAATCGTTACCTATCAACCTCTTGAGGTTGATGATGGCTCCAACTAAGGTGTAAACACCTTAGCTCTTGTATGGCATGAAGAAATCTACAAGCTTCCTCCTACCTTGAATCTTTCCTTCAAATTAGACCTACCACCAACTAGGTAGATCCCCTCATATTTTGCACTAGAAAAATATGAGGATTTTTCAAAGAGAAGTGTGTGTATTCTTCAACAATTGAAGAACAAAAATGAGAGAAATTTTTGGAGAGAAAAGTGCTCTAGAATTCGGCCATGGAGGGAGTGAATAATGGGAAGGGAGACTTGTCTTGGTCCTTGAAAAAGTTGAGGCATAAAGTTGCATGCCATGCCTTGAAAACTCAAAAAGTAGTCTCCCAACCTTTCACCTCCCATGCATGCATATTATATGGTTTTTATCAACATAAAAACCATGGACTAAATTTAATTATCTCAAACATATTTGAGACTAATTAAACATTACTTGAATTTACCCAAGTCCCACTAGTTAAATAATTAATTTAAATTGAGCTCTACAAGACTCAATATAATTTAATTAATTCAACAATTGAATTAATTTAATTATTTGGACTTTACTAGGTCCACTAGTGTTTAATTAATTCATCACTTGAATTAATTTAATTTAGTCCATAATAATGTTTACGAAAATCACAATTTTCAAATACATTATTCACTTGACCAAATTTTAATTTTAGGAACACTTCCCTAAATTAAAATTTACATTTCTCTCATAGAAGTCATACTTATATTTTTCTTTACACTTATAAACTCATTTATAAGTCGTTCAACACATTGAATTATTTTCTCCTTTATAGAAGTCATACTTCTAATTTTCCTTACGCTTATAAACCCCTTTATAAGCCGTTCAACACATTGAACTATTTTTACTTCTCTACGGGATCTAGAAAGCTAGTACTTGTGTGGCCCTCAATGGTTCATTGATACAACTAGCCGTGGGTTCACATCTCCATGTGATTCGGACTAAACATGTCCTTATATGAGCATACCCCAATTGCTCCATTCTTATTTATCAACTCCTTGATAATAAGAACGTCAGAACTCAAGTCTGATAGTACCCAACCAATCATGTTAAACGCCTAGCAGCATCGCTTACATGATTCCCTAGGTATCAAATGATAGTGCCTGCAAGAACCATTCTATTATGGTTAGCGTACAGTACGGTCCCTTCAACTCATATATCCCGATCGATTCGACAACCATTGGTTTATCGAGAGTTGTCAATGAATCGATACTATGTGTCATGTCGTAGTTGCATCGATGGTGTAATCTATGAAACCACTTTCATAATTACAACCATACTCTGGCCAGAGATTTCAACCTACATACACATGATAACACATAGGATATCCATACCCGAAGGTAAGCGGTGAATCCCCGACTACAATGCATCGACTCCTATGTGTTTCGAGAGAACACCCAACCTTGCCACCTGATGACCCCATGAGAGTCGGTAAACAAGTCAAAGTGTAATTATAGCACATAGAGTCTCAATGTTGTCCCGGGTCATAAGGACTAATGGTGTACAACCATAAACAGGACGTTTCTACTCGATAAGTGAGAACTACTTGGAAAGTCCTTTAATGGAGGGTTGTTCAGTGCACTCTACTAGGAGCACCTATCTGCATGCTCGGACATCACAATGTCCCCTACCAATGAAACATGGTACTCACATCGCAGATACTAGTCTCTAACTCGAGCGGCCTATATCCTTCTTAGTGGCGGCTGAATCGACTAGGAACCGTTTAGAATATACAGTATTCCAAATATGAGTTTCATGATACTCATCATATGAGCATCTCATATTCTTTCTACCATTTGTATATTCAAGGGCTTTATCTATGCAACTAGCATGGGTATACCGATAAAGATGTGCCAAAATAATAATATCAAATATTACTAAAATAAAGATTGCTTATACATAGAGTTTCATTGTGAACACTCGGCCAACACTTGGCTCGACGGGCACCTACTCTAACAATCTCCCACTTGCACTAGAGCCAACTACCCATATGCTTTAAACCCATTGATTCGTGATGCTTGACGAATAATGGTCCAGGTAAAGGCTTAGCTAGTGGATCAACAACATTATCTGCGGAGCCGACTATGTCAAAAGACACTTCTCTACTTTCCACAATCTCTCCGAGGATGTGGTACTTTCTCAATACATGTTTGGACTTCTGATGAGACCTTGGCTCCTTTGCTTGAGCTAAAGCTCCCGTGTTGTCACACAACACCTGTGGGGACCCGGACGCTAATCAACTTCTTAATCATAGTTGGGATTTAATTATCGGTTCGGATAAACAGGGTCTAAAATTTTTTTTCGTTTTAATTAAAAACTGCGGAAGGTAATGGAATTTAAACTATATATATATCTCTATATAGAAAATGCATTTCAATATTTAAAAGTACAAATATATACAACAATCTAATCTAAGGTTTCACTACCAAAGTTCAAGTAGAAACACCAAGTCTACTCCAAGTCCGGAATCACCACGCTATACTCGTCTTCTCTCATCATCTTCTTGACCCTGATCCTGCCCCACCTGTCGTCATGCACACATACAAAACAAGACGACAACCGGATAACTCCGCTGAGAACAAATCCCAGTATAACACACGGTAAACATGTATATATTCAAAATAAATCATGATTAAACTCAAAATAATAGATTTCATAATCTACGAAATCCATTTAAACTCGCATGCAATTTAAATCAATAAATATGCATATAAACAATCTAAATCATACAAACATGCTATCATAACTGAAAGCAATAATGATGGGTCCCATGATCTAGGAGCCACATCCATAAAAGCATGCAGTCCTATAATCAAATCATGTCTAGACTCGACTCAACTATAACTCTAGGGATCCCGGTGTGAATAAGACGTCACTGGATGTCACCTACCCAACCAATCGTGGTGCTGTACGTCTTATTCCTAGACTTCGGTCTGATCTGTATCCACATCTACAATAGGGGAGGTGATCTTCCCCTAAGCAGTGATATCACCGAACGTCTAGAAGTCTGCCTGATCTCCAGACCGTCCTATCTTAATGCATGAATAACAATCTATAATCATAGCATAATCATATAAAACATAACAAGATTATAGTATGTGATTTATTGGGCAACTCAACGCGATCTCAATTGAGTTGTTCTTCCCGAATATCACATGAATTATACCTTTATCTTCCCCGTCTGAGGAAGACGAAGTCTCGAAGTCCAGTCTGTCCATCTTCAATCTGAAATGACAAGAATAAATACACTGTATCAATGTGTAGCTCAAAACACAATCTGTTCTGATCAATACCCAATTCAGTACAAAATCTGATCACATCAACAATATCACGAGATAACAGAAACCAATACTGAATCTGATCAATCTGTACCAACTGATGTTTAGACGGCATAACACAACAGTCTTGTAACCCCGTCAGTCTTAACATCACAATTACACTACCAGAATTCCTAATAAATCTCAGTACATTCTATAACTTCTGTATATGTACCCTGTAAAATGAATAACAGCATAATTCTGATAGCAATCTCAATCAAATCAACTCTAAAATTCATAACAATTCCATAAACAATCTGTTTCTAAATCTGACTTCGATTCTACAATATCTACGGTAGTAGAAACACCATATCTGAATCATATTCAATTCTAACAACATCATAATTTCAAATCTTGTCTAAACGTAATAAAACTTACGTCCAGTTGTAGCCTGTAGCGATAGGAGTTCAGAACTGAAGTCGGATTCCAATTCAGATAAACGATTTGCTCGTAAATCAATTTCTAAAATGAAGAACAACGCTTCCCCTTAACCTCTCGATTTCTGAATGAAATCTGAGGAGAATTCGATTCTTACATACATATATATATATACATTTCATGCATGCAAGACAAGTGGCGGAGTGCATGTTCTGCACGCTTCGCGCATATGCGCGCACAAAGTCGCGCATATGCGCCAGTTACTCGAACTAGCACTTTTCCTTCTCGCGCATATGCGCCAATCTTTCCGCGCATATGCACCAACCATTCTGTCCCTTCCGCGCATATGCGCCATCATCTTCGCGCATATGCGCCAATGCTACTGGCCTTGCCGCGCATGTGCGCCATCTTCTTCGCGCATATGCGCTGCTGCTTCTGCCATCTCCGCGCATGTGCGCCAATACATGTTGCGCATGTGCGCGGGACCCTTCTTGCACACATAATTTTAATTCTTTTCGTGACTCTCCCGGTCCGATTCGTTCCATCTATAATCGTCTCGATTATTTAAATAAATCATTCCGGATTAATCTCTGATTACAGTAATCATATCCAAAGCATTTCAGATTACGGTAATTAAATTCCCGGGCATTACATTTCTCCCTCTCTTAGATCTGAGTTCGTCCTCGAACTCACCAATCATCAAACCAAATCTATCAGAAGAACTGTATAACAGAGTTTAACATCCAAACTCATTTCACTAGCCGAATCAATCCCATATTACTGGCTATACCACACCCGTATACTCCAATTGCAATACATAATAAAGCAATACCACCTGTAGTTGCTATTCCATCTGTTTATTCCAATTAAGGACATATTCCATCTTCGGCTCCAAATACCAATCGTCATCATCCGACATTGGTTTCCTACATCTATTCCTTCTGCACTATCTTGATAACTAGTGCTAATATCCAGCACTAGAGTTCTATCAATGTCTTTCAATATCTGATTGCTACACGCTGACTACCTGTCAATCTGTAACAAGTCTGAGAGAAAAAGCTTATGATATAATTTATCACAAGTACAAACTTCATCACAATCACATCAATCTAATTATTTCTTTGACAGTGATCTCTGTCATATAGTTCTGTTTGTACATTATCTTATACAAACTACTAGATATAGATTGAACAATCTATCAATCACAATCATCTCATATCTCTATCTGAAGAAAATAGCGGTAAATTTATCACAAAAGTAATAGAAATGTACTCCCATTTCTATTCAGGAATATACTAAGTCGATAATCATCTTCTGATTCCTAGCTTTCTGGCTTCTTTTGTTAACGATTCAGACATATCAGTACCATTTCTACCAACCTTACAACATAAATTGCTGTCCCAACTGATCTCATCTGTCTATACCAACATTATCTGTTCGAATATCATACATTCTGAATCATCTGAATGAAAACTGAATCCCCTACGGTGCATTTCTGACACTACTTGAGACTTCAGATTCGAACTATCCGGTATAAACAAATAGTTACTAATATAAAATAATGAAAAATACCTACCTTGCATTCGGCTCTGACTATCCATATCAAAAGCTGGAAACAATTCTGAAACATTCTGATATCACACAATAACCAAACCCATAGAAAACGCAGAATCATATAAATGTTATATTGATCTAATCAACAAAATACAGGTCTGAAAATTCTGATCACCGTTCGGGACTACTGTATTTCCCACAAACAACTCTGATACAATTGGAACTGCATAGTATCACACACTGAATAATAATTACAATAACATCAAATCAAACTCAGAATAGAAATATCCTATGCTGATCTAGTGAGTTTAAGAAAACTCAAAACATAATAGATTCTGGCTGGCTGACCAATCTTCATATTGTCCAGATCAACTGCTATATTTCATCTGCAAATAGAATATACTCCCAAACAATATAAGATGTCTCAAATACTGATTTAGAATCATAACAATACTCAGCAGATGTAAAGCAATACAAGAAAAAGATAATCAGAATAAGATAATCTGTCCAAATCAGATAAGAAAGTTCTGACATATCTGATATTCTGCTAATTCTGACATTCCTGATACCACATAGTCTGAATATAAACCTGTATCAATAACTGCATTCGGATCCATACCTGACCCATGGTTGTATACAATAATCACAGTTCTCGGAATATTTAACCCAGTCTTCAAATATTCAATATAAGCAATCAGATGTTGTGGATATATCCCGGAATCATAGATATAACAAGCATAATTCTTCAAAATACCCCTGAACACATAATCTGTCAATCTAGAAACAGAACTAAAATATCTTCAAGAGAAATACACAATCGACTGGATTCCTTAGCCCATACTTTAATCTGTCAATTCTTTCTGATAGAGAACCCCTCTGACATCTTATCTAAGAAAACACCAATTAACTATTGTATTAATATCAAGTTTTAGGCTCGATTTCAGTGGATCTACTGAATACATAAGGATGCCATCTGTTCCTTTCTGTAATAATCGAGTCCTAACCCTACAATTTTCTAAGGACTTCTGGATCTAAAATCCTCATTTATCAACTAGATCTGATCTTAATCTTACTATTTCTGGAACACATGCTACGATATTTCAGTACTTGTTCAACATATAAATATCAATCATGCTATCAAAATCAGATAAAACAAGTACATCATAATCTAATCCAGTCTCATCCTTATCTACCTGTAGTATATAATATGTCACAGAAATTTCTGATATCAACATATTCCTCAACAGTCAAGGAATCAATACTACCGTATACCCACACCCAACAGATATAGCATATCTCCATACTACTCATTCACAGATACTCATAAAGAATGCATTAGTATATATCAATATGTATGCAATATAATCATAACGAATGGTACCTGTTGCAACTACTGGGTCTGTTTTTCACGCATTGCCACCCGATGGTCCTGCTCCCTGGAATCTTTGGGAACCCTTCTGAGGACACACTCTAGCAAAATGCCCTTGCTGTCTACAAATATTGCATCTACCAAGCACTCCTTGGCATTGCTCTGTGGAGTGTCTCCCTCCACAATTCCTGCAATACACTCCCGTATAATGCGAACTGGATCCACTAGAGCTAGAGGAACCACTTCCAAATCTCTTGAACGGTTGCTTCCGAGCCTTCAGTAACTCTTCCTTTTCACTTGTACTGCCACGATCAAATCGACGTGGGGATTGTTGTGTCTGAGGTTGCTGCATACACAACCTTCCCAATTGTCTAGTCAGACTGGCCTCCGCTCTCTTTGCTTTACTTAAGACATCAGCAAAATGATAAGGTTGTTGTACATTCATCAATGCTACTATCTCTGAATTCAATCCTCTGACGAACTGATTCACTACAGCTTCTTCATTCCCAGCCAACTGAGGAGCAAAATGCATTAGCGTAGAGAATTTGGCAACATAGTCTTCAACATTCATTTGACCTTGTCTTCTCAAATTCCGCTCTTTTGTCCTCTCTATAAGACACTGAGAAAAATCGTTGATAGAATTCAGTTGTAAAGACTTCCCACGTGATCACCGTACCCCGTAGTTCTAATATACTTTTGATCGTAATCCACCAATTCCTGGCAGCCTCTCGTAACTGATAACTTACCAATTTAACCCTCTGCTGATCTGTACAATCAAGTAACCCTAACAGTATCTCCATATCATCAAACCAGTTCTGACATTCTTCAGATGTCTCAATACCACTCAGAATCGGCGGCTGTAATAACTGAAATTCTGCCAACTTGGTTTCCATCGGAGTCGCTGACACATCTATCTGCGGTTCTGGTATATATGGCTGCTCATACGAAGTACTGCCTGTTTCCAAACTCCTTCTGGGAAGTACATCTGATTACCACAAACATTAGTAACCCAATAATACAAATCTGTGCCAATCTTTTCTGATCATGATCATCTTACTGCTGATCATGAATCCGATCTGATTTATATTTAAGAATACATAATACCAATTCAAATCATATAATCAGGTAAGCATGTATCTTAATGCAGTAACATATAGTCTCATGCTAGCATCACAATGTCAATCAACATGAAAATCAATCTCATGCTAGCACAGACATGCAAGGGAAGAAAATTCATCTACCCCGCTCATTCTCTTCTATCTTAATCTAAGTTAGTCTAAAAGATCTATCACTCTGACTATCTCAATCTAAAAGATCTATCGCTAAAAGATTTATAGCTAAAAGATCTAACCTCTAAAGGAACTAACTTCTACGATATCCATTGCTAAGGAATCTATAGCTCTGAAAGAACTATCCTCGCTCTGATACCACCTGTTGTGGGGACCCGGACGCTAATCATCTTCTTAATCATAGTTGGGATTTAATTATCGGTTCTGATAAACAGGGTCTAAAATTTTTTTTCGTTTTAATTAAAAACTGCGGAAGGTAATGGAATTTAAACTATATATATATCTCTATATAGAAAATGCATTTCAATATTTAAAAGTACAAATATATACAACAATCTAATCTAAGGTTTCACTACTAAAGTTCAAGTAGAAACACCAAGTCTACTCCAAGTCCGGAATCACCACGCTATACTCGTCTTCTCTCATCATCTTCTTGACCCTGATCCTGCCCCACCTGTCGTCATGCACACATACAAAACAAGACGACAGCCGGTTAACTCCGGTGAGAATAAATCCCAGTATAACACACGGTAAACATGTATATATTCAAAATAAATCATGATTAAACTCAAAATAATAGATTTCATAATCTACGAAATCCATTTAAACTCGCATGCAATTTAAATCAATAAATATGCATATAAACAATCTAAATCATACAAACATGCTATCATAAATGAAAGCAATAATGATGGGTCCCATGATCTAGGAGCCACATCCATATAAGCATGCAGTCCTATAATCAAATCATGTCTAGACTCGACTCAACTATAACTCTAGGGATCCCGGTGTGAATAAGACGTCACTGGCTGTCACCTACCCAACCAATCGTGGTGCTTTACGTCTTATTCCTAGACTTCGGTCTGATCTGTATCCACATCTACAATAGGGGAGGTGATCTTCCCCTAAGCAGTGATATCACCGAACGTCTAGAAGTCTGCCTGATCTCCAGACCGTCCTATCTTAATGCATGAATAACAATCTATAATCATAGCATAATCATATAAAACATAACAAGATTATAGTATGTGATTTATTGGGCAACTCAACGCGATCTCAATTGAGTTGTTCTTCCCGAATATCACATGAATTATACCTTTATCTTCCCCGTCTGAGGAAGACGAAGTCTCGAAGTCCAGTCTGTCCATCTTCAATCTGAAATGACAAGAATAAATACACTGTATCAATGTGTAGCTCAAAACACAATCTGTTCTGATCAATACCCAATTCAGTACAAAATCTGATCACATCAACAATATCACGAGATAACAGAAACCAATACTGAATCTGATCAATCTGTACCAACTGATGTTTAGACGGCATAACACTACAGTCTTGTAACCCCGTCAGTCTTAACATCACAATTACACTACCAGAATTCCTAATAAATCTCAGTACAATCTATAACTTCAGTATCTGTACCCTGTAAAATGAATAACATCATAATTCTGATAGCAATCTCAATCAAATCAACTCTAAAATTCATAACAATTCCATAAACAATCTGTTTCTAAATCTGACTTCGATTCTACAATATCTACGGTAGTAGAAACACCATATCTGAATCATATTCAATTCTAACAACATCATAATTTCAAATCTTGTCTAAACGTAATAAAACTTACGTCCAGTTGTAGCCTGTAGCGATAGGAGTTCAGAACTGAAGTTGGATTCCAATTCAGATAAACGATTTGCTCGTAAATCAATTTCTAAAATGAAGAACAACGCTTCCCCCTAACCTCTCGATTTCTGAATGAAATCTGAGGAGAATTCGATTCTTACATACATATATATATATATACATTTCATGCATGCAAGACATGTGGCGGAGTGCATGTTCTGCACGCTTCGCGCATATGCGCGCACAAAGTCGCGCATATGCGCCAGTTACTCGAACTAGCACTTTTCCTTCTCGCGCATATGTGCCAATCTTTCCGCGCATATGCACCAACCATTCTGTCCCTTCCGCGCATATGCACCATCATCTTCGCGCATATGCGCCAATGCTTCTGGCCTTGCCGCGCATGTGCGCCATCTTCTTCGCACAGATGCGCTGCTGTTTCTGCCATCTCCGTGCATGTGCGCCAGTACATGCTGCGCATGTGCGCGGGACCCTTCTTGCACACATAATTTTAATTCTTTTCGTGACTCTCCCGGTCCGATTCGTTCCATCTATAATCGTCTCGATTATTTAAATAAATCATTCCGGATTAATCTCTGATTACGGTAATCATATCCAAAGCATTTCAGATTACGGTAATTAAATTCCCGGGCATTACAACACCGGGACAGGAGCAACTCCATTAGGAATGACGTCCAACTCTTAGACGAAATTCCTTATCCAAACAGCCTCCCTTGCTGCATCTGATGCAGCAATGTATTCGGCCTCTGTGCTAGAATCCGCAGTATTGTCTTGCTTGGAACTCTTCCAAGAGACAGCAGCACCATAGAGCATGAATACAAACCTAGAGGTTGACTTCGAGTCATCAATATCGCTTTGGAAGCTAGAGTCGGTATAGCCTTCCAATTTCAGTTCTCCACCCCATAGACCAAGAACAATTTATTGGTCCTTCTCAACTACTTGAGGATGTCTTTCACAGCTTTCCAATGTGGAAGACCGGGGTTCGATTGATATCTACTCACTACACTTAGTGCGAAAGCCACGTCAGGACGTATAGATATCATCCCATACATGATGCTACCAATTGCCGAAGCATACGGAATGTGTGTCATCGCCACTATCTCTGCATCAGTCTTGGGAGACAGACATGGATAGGGACACGCCATGACACATTGGTAGATGTACTCTCATGGACTCACCCATCGAGAACCGCTTCACTATGGTATCAATGTATGTGGACTGGGTGAGATCAAGCAATCTTTTCGATCTATCTCTATAGATCTGTATCTCAATACAAAAGATGCTTCACCCAAGTCCTGCATCGAGAACTTACTCGCTAACCATATCTTAGTTGATTGCAACATTCCTACATCATTCCCAATGATTAGAATGTCATCAACATAAAACACCAGGAATGTCACAACACTCCCACTGACCTTCTTATACACAGGGTTCCTCAGGATTCTTAGTAAATCAACTCTTTGATTGTACTATCGAATCTATGGTTCCAACTCCTAGATGCCTGCTTTAGACCATAAATAGATCTCTGAAGTTTGCATACCATATGCTCACTTCCGATAGATGTAAACCCTCCAGGTTTGAGACATGTAAATCTCTTCCTTAATATCCCCATTAAGAAAGGCTGTCTTGACATCCATCTGCCATATTTCATAGTCATACCATGCAGCTATGGCTAGCAATATCCTTATAGACTTGAGCATTGCAACTGGTGAAAAGGTTTCCTCAAAGTCAACTCCTTGTATTTGAGTATATCCTTTTGCCACCAATCGCGTCTTGAAGGTCAATACCTTCCCATCCATCCCAAGTCCCTATGGGAACCGTTCCCTCAGGTGGATCTATAAGATCCCACACTTGGTTCAAATGCATGGAATTCATCTCAGATTCCATAGCTTCAAGCCATTTGGATGAATCGGCATCAGATAACGCTTCCTTGAAGGTCCTTGGATCACATCCATGGTTAGGCTCATCATGGCCCTCTTCAAGAAGCAGACCATACCTCATAGGTGGTCTCGAGACTCTCTCGAATTTTCTAGGAGCTTGTATCTCCTCTCTTGGCTCTTCGGGTGTGGGTTCTTCAATTGTGGGTGTTCTCGAACCTCTTCGAGTTCTATCATCTCCCCTTTTCTATCCAATAGAAATTCCTTTTCCAAAAAGGTTGCATTCCTAGAAACAAACACCTTTGTTTCTTGGGGATGATAGAAGTAATATCCAACGGAATTCCTTGGATATCCCACAAAGTAACATAAAATAGATCGACTATCCAATTTATCTCCCACTACCTGCTTCATAAGCAGGGTACCCCCATATTCTAAGATAAGAATACTTGGGAGGCTTACTGTAGTGACCCGTTCCAGAATCACCTACTAATGAAGAACTAAGCATGCAATTAACTTAATTAATAACAATCAGAGATAATAGCGGAAAAGGTCAACAAATGATAGTTATACAACCCCATCGAAAAATCCAAAATAACTCAGAATGAAAAGAAAGTATACGGTACAACCATATCGAATCAAAGAGTACTGAATAAATAACTCCACCGGCTACTCAACGTCCTCCTCCTCCTCCTGAGCCATCCAACCTGAGGCCTGCCCCGTGGGAATGGGGTGTCCAAGATAAACAAAACCGAGGACGTGAGCGATAAGAACGCCCAGTACAAAAGCATGAGTATACAAGCCTATATGAAATGCACATGCTATGATATGATACCAGGGTAGTCAAGAAACAGGAGTAACAAAGGATCTCAAAATGCTCAGTCTAGAGGCGCCAAGTGGATAGTGCCGCGCGGTACTCCTCTGGGTCACTGCATCCACTACAAGAACAGACGTGGACCTAAAATGTCCCGGATCACCGAAGCCCTCCCGACCCGTCGGCCACTGTGTACTCTCGGTGTCCATGCGTCCACAAGACAAGATAGGGCTGAGCGGCCCCACAAGATATAGCTTATCTCGAAAGAGATACAGCTCAACAGTAAAGGCTATCTCGAAGGAGATACGGCTCAACATGAAATGCAACATGCATCATAAAACGTGACATAATAGCATGCATCATATGACATATATCAATGCACCACATAATCATGCAACACATATAAGGATGTATACTCGACCAGGATATCTCGGATAGTACTTTCGTACCTCAAACCAGCAGATCCTAACAATCAGTCCTAGACTCACGCCTGCGTCCGCAGTCAGCCCACTGGTGCCGCTAGCTCCAAACTAGAGCACAGCTCCGCTACAACACTAGTAGCTCCCCGCTAGTGCCCGAACCTCGGAAAAAGACTAGAACCTGTCAGAAACGACTGAAATGCTCTGGAACACTCTGAAATAGCGAGTCACAAATGAAGCCTCGCGCCTCTATTTATAGCCAACGTTCGGACGATCCGATCCACTTCGGACGCTCCGATCCGGCACACTTCGGACGGTCCGAACCCTGATCGGACGATCCGAATCTTGCATGTCTTCCACGAGTACAGCCACCTGTCTCGGACGGTCCGAACCCACTTCGGATGATCCGAACTCTTCCACGTGTCCAGAACCCTTCCACGTGTCCAGCCACCTGTCTCGGACGATCCGAACCCACTTCGGATGATCCGAACCCTCTTCGGACGATCCGAACCTGGTTCGGTCCTTCCGATCCCACCGAAAATATAATTAATCCAATAATTAACTCAAATTAGGTATCGGGATACTACATTCTCCCCCCCTTAAAAAGATTTCGTCCTCGAAATCAGGTTTATAGGATGAACAAAACGGAATAACAACATTGTTATTACATCTCAATGGTTGTTGAATACAACTGATATTTCGATTACAACTGAAAACACAAACATATACAAAGCATAACTCAAAAGAGCTCTGGATGCTCCGAACGCATACGACTCTCTAGCTCCCAAGTGGCTTCTTCAGTGCCTCTGCGCTGCCACTGAACTAAGACAAGAGGAATGATCTTATTCCGCAACACCTTGTCTTTGCGATCGAGGATCCGCACTGGTCGTTCCACGTAAGACAAATCCGAATTTAGTTGAACTTCAGAGGGATGCAAAATGTGAGACTCATCTGCTACGTATCGTCTCAACAAAGATACGTGGAACACATCATGAATACTTGATAGGTACGGCGGCAACGCAAGTCTGTAAGCCAAATCTCCCACGCTTTCCAATATTTCAAATGGACCAATAAATCTCGGAGACAGCTTACCCTTGAGACCAAATCTCAAAATCCTGCGAAAAGGCGAAACTCGGAGAAACACTTTCTCACCTGGCTGAAAATAAAGAGGTCGCCGCTTGGTGTTCGCATAATTAGCCTGTCGATCCTGAGCGATCTTAATCCGTTTCTTGATTATTGCAACTTTATCAATAGCCTGCTGGACTAACTCTGGTCCCTCAACATGTCGTTCCCCAACTTCGTCCCAGAATAATGGAGTACGACAACGTCGCCCATACAACGCCTCAAATGGTGCCATACCAATACTACGATGATAGCTGTTGTTGTACGCGAACTCAAGCAAAGGCAAATGATCCTGCCAAGCGGGTCCGAAATCCATAACACAAGCTCGCATCATATCCTCAAGTGTACGGATAGTCCTCTCAGTCTGACCGTCGGTCTATGGATGATAAGCTGTACTTAAACTTAGGGACGTACCCAATACCGCCTGGAAACTACCCCAAAATGGTGAGGTAAAACGAGGATCTCTGTCACTAACAATACTGACTGGCACTCCATGCAGACGTAAAATCTCTTGAATATACAATCGAGCCATACGATCGAAAGTGAAATCACGGTTATATGGCAGAAAATGAGCAGACTTGGTGAGTCGATCCACCACTACCCAAATAGCATCACTATTCCTCGAAGACAATGGTAAGTGAGTAATGAAGTCCATCGCGATATGCTCCCACTTCCATTCGGGAATAGGTAAGTTCAACAATAATCCTCCCGGTCGACGGTGCTCTGCCTTAACCTGCTGACAAACAAGACACTTGGAAACAAACTGATAAACGCTGTGCTTCATCCCTTTCCACCAAAATCGTGTCCTCAAATCTTTATACATCTTGTTGCTTCCTGGATGGACACTCAACTTGCTTCGATGAGCCTGAGCCAAGATCTCTTCCCTCAAAGTATCATCCTCTGGTACCACAACCCGATTAGACAAACATAGAAGACCATTAGACTGATAATGGAAATTGCTATCTCCACCAACCAATCGGGCTAATCTCTGAGTCTTGAGATCAGACATTTGTGCATCTCTAATCCGAGCGAACAAAGCTGGCTCAGATAAAATGGTAGCAACACGAATGCTCTCCATACCTTTCCGATGTTTGAAATTAAATCCCAACGAACAACAATCCTGGATAGTACTAATCATAGCACTGGTCTGAAGTGCAGAGGCTCTCACCTTGCGACTAAGAGCATCGGCTGTGAGATTCGCAGAACCTGGATGGTATTTGATCTTGCAGTCATAATCTTTAAGTAGATCCATCCAACGACGTTGTCTCATGTTCAACTCAGCCTGAGTGAACAGATACTTCAGACTCTTATGATCAGTAAAAATTTCAAACTTAACCCCGTACAAGTAATGACGCCAGATCTTCAGCGCAAACACAATAGCATGCTAATTCTAGATCATGAATAGGGTACTTTTCCTCGTGAGGTTTCAACTGCCTGGATGCGTAAGCGATCACATGATCATTCTGCGTCAACACACACCCTAAGCCTTGAAAAGAGGCATCGGTGTAAACACTGAAACCATCAGATCCTGACGGTAACGCCAAAACAGGTGCAGAAGTCAGAAGTCGACGAAGCTCTCTGAAACTATCTTTGCACTCAAATGACCACTCAAATGGAACATCCTTCCGAGTAAGTTGCGTCAAGGGTCTAGCTACCTGAGAGAAATTCACGATGAAGCGACGATAATACCCTGCCAGACCTAGAAAACTACGGATCTCAGCCACCGTCGTAGGACGTGACCAATTCAGCACTGCCTCAATCTTGCTAGGATCCACATAAATTCCTTCCTTGGAAATCACATGACCAAGGAATACTACACGATCAATCCAGAACTCGCACTTACTCAGCTTAGCATACAATTGCTTCTCGCGAAGAATCTGCAACACAATCCTCAAGTGCTGAATATGCTCTTCCACACTGTGAGAATAAATCAAGATATCGTCGATGAAAACCACAACAAACTGATCTAGAAAATCCCGAAAGACTCGGTTCATCAGATCCATGAACACTGCTGGCGCATTCGTCAATCCGAATGGCATAACTAGAAACTCGTAATGCCCATATCGAGTACGAAATGCAGTCTTGGAAATATCATCATCTCTAACTCTCATCTGATGATAACCCGATCGCAAGTCAATCTTGGAGTAAACAGAGGTACCCTGAAGCTGATCGAACAAATCATCGATACGAGGTAATGGATACTTGTTTTTGATCGTCACTCGATTCAGCTGGCGATAATCAATGCACAATCGCATAGATCCATCTTTCTTCTTGACAAACAAGACTGGAGCTCCCCAAGGTGAAACACTCGGGCGAATATAACCTTTATCAAGAAGATCCTGCAATTGCTGCTTCAATTCTCTCATCTCTGACGGAGCCAGACGATAGGGGACACGAGAAATCGGTGCAGTCCCTGGCATTAACTCAATGCCAAATTCGACCTCTCTAACCGGAGGAAAACCAGGAATCTCATCTGGAAAAACATCAGGAAATTCACAAACCACTGGAATATCATCTATACCAAAACTACCTGTGGAGGAATCAATCGCATAGATGAGGTAGCCTTCCCCGCCCGCCTCTAAAGCACGACAGGCTTTCAGAGCAGATACCACTGGCATCGGAGGTCGCGCTCCCTCACCATAGAAAAACCAACTAGAGCTCTCAGTCGTACGAAACTGAACAAGCTTCTGGTAACAATCCACGGTAGCTCGGTAGGTAGTCAATAGGTCTATACCTAGAATACAATCAAAATCTTCCATCTCCAAGATCATAAGATTCGCAATCAATTCGTTACCCTCAAAATCTAAGGGACAACCCATCACTAGACGCTTTGCTAACACCGAATGACCCATCGGGGTAGAAACGGAAAGAATGACGTCTAGAGAAACATACGGTAACTTATGACGCTTAACAAATCGTGCAGAAATGAATGAATGCGATGCTCCGGTATCAATAAGAACAAAAGCAGGAATACCGCATAATGAAAAGTACCTGCTATGACTCTCTCTGTCTCATCTGCAGCCTGATCCTGGTTCAGCGCAAAAACCTGACCTTGGGCACGAGGTCGAAGATTTGAACTACCCACTGCCTGACCCTGCCTCCTCTGCTGAACAGTCGTCTGAGATCCGGAACCAGATCCTGCTCCACCTCGCAACTGAGGGCAATTCTTCTTGAGATGACCCATCTCTCCGCACTGAAAACAAGCTCCCGCGGCTGATCGGCATTGCTCCGATGGATGGTTCTTCCCACAATGCACACAAGAAACCTTCTTCTTACCAAAGCGGAAAACACCGCTAGACCGTGATCCAGATCCAGAAGAAGAAGAACCAGATTTCTTGAAAGACTGAGATCGAGGGCTCAAAGTACTCGGAGGTCTAGAAGAAAGAATAGCCCTACCACGCTGGAGACTGATCTCTGCCTGGCGACACCGGTTCACTAACCCATCATAAGAAGTAGGATTATCACAGACAGTGACTCGATCAAAAATCTCCTGGTTAAGACCCTGGAGGAAATGGTCATACTTGGCCTCAGAACTGCCACTAATATGAGGGGCAAAGGGTAACAACTCGAAGAACTTCTGCTGATATTCATCAACAGACATACTCCCCTGCTTAAGATTCAGGAGCTCAATCGTCTTTGCCTGGCGAAGGGCTGGAGGAAAATACAGCTGCATGAAAGCTGCACGGAAATCGGCCCAGGTCACCCTACCCTGAGACTGGACTATCGGCGCAGAAGTCGATCGCCACCACTTGCGCGCACGGCCCTCGAGAAGAAAACTAAGGGTCTCCATCCTCTGCTCCTCGGTGCACTGGAATGCACGGAAACAACTCTCCATGCGCTCTAACCAATCCTCAGCATCATCGGGAGTCTCACCGCCGACTAAAGGCTTAGGCCCCATCTGAATGAAACGGTGCAAATCAAAACGCCTAGGACCATCCCGACGATGACGATGTTCACGATGACGCCTACGATCGTCCTGGTCACCCCAACGACCTACACTTCCCTGACTACTCTCATCATCAAAGTGGTCAGCCATCGCTACAAGATAGAATGGGGAAAATGGTAAAATGGTCAACGAAAATCCCAAAACAGAAATCTATATCCCAAAAATCGTAAGCATGCTCTGATACCATAAATGTAGTGACCCGTTCCAGAATCACCTACTAATGAAGAACTAAGCATGCAATTAACTTAATTAATAACAATCAGAGATAATAGCGGAAAAGGTCAACAAATGATAGTTATACAACCCCATCGAAAAATCCAAAACAAATCAGAATGAAAAGAAAGTATACGGTACAACCATATCGAATCAAAGAGTACTGAATAAATAACTCCACCGGCTACTCAACGTCCTCCTCCTCCTCCTGAGCCATCAAACCTGAGGCCTGCCCCGTGGGAATGGGGTGTCCAAGATAAACAAAACCGAGGACGTGAGCGATAAGAACGCCCAGTACAAAAGCATGAGTATACAAGCCTATATGAAATGCACATGCTATGATATGATACCAGGGTAGTCAAGAAACAGGAGTAACAAAGGATCTCAAAATGCTCAGTCTAGAGGCGCCAAGTGGATAGTGCCGCGCGGTACTCCTCTGGGTCACTGCATCCACTACAAGAACAGACGTGGACCTAAAATGTCCCGGATCACCGAAGCCCTCCCGACCCGTCGGCCACTGTGTACTCTCGGTGTCCATGCGTCCACAAGACAAGATAGGGCTGAGCGGCCCCACAAGATATAGCTTATCTCGAAAGAGATACAGCTCAACAGTAAAGCTATCTCGAAGGAGATACGGCTCAACATGAAATGCAACATGCATCATAAAACGTGACATAATAGCATGCATCATATGACATATATCAATGCACCACATAATCATGCAACACATATAAGGATGTATACTCGACCAGGATATCTCGGATAGTACTTTCGTACCTCAAACCAGCAGATCCTAACAATCAGTCCTAGACTCACGCCTGCGTCCGCAGTCAGCCCACTGGTGCCGCTAGCTCCAAACTAGAGCACAGCTCCGCTACAACACTAGTAGCTCCCCGCTAGTGCCCGAACCTCGGAAAAAGACTAGAACCTGTCAGAAACGACTGAAATGCTCTGGAACACTCTGAAATAGCGAGTCACAAATGAAGCCTCGCGCCTCTATTTATAGCCAACGTTCGGACGATCCGATCCACTTCGGACGCTCCGATCCGGCACACTTCGGACGGTCCGAACCCTGATCGGACGATCCGAATCTTGCATGTCTTCCACTAGTACAGCCACCTGTCTCGGACGGTCCGAACCCACTTCGGATGATCCGAACTCTTCCACGTGTCCAGAACCCTTCCACGTGTCCAGCCACCTGTCTCGGACGATCCGAACCCACTTCGGATGATCCGAACGCTCTTCGGACGATCCGAACCTGGTTCGGTCCTTCCGATCCCACCGAAAATATAATTAATCCAATAATTAACTCAAATTAGGTATCGGGATACTACACTTACCCATCCATATCTCATACGGTGTCTGCCTTTGAATGGACATTTAGTGGAATATCTTTCAATTTTAAGTTATAGAGATCGTTTTCAAGTTCACCAGTACCAATCAAACATTCATTCATGTAAATGTTGCAAACACCTTTGCAAAATAAACAAGAATATCCATTTTTATCACCATAGAAATGGAAACAATGTTTTTACAAAATTAGGTACAAACAAAACATCTCATAAAATTAACTTAAACTTTTGTTCAATAATAAGTAAACATCTTCAATAGCCTTGGCAGCAACTCTTGCTCCATTGTCCATCCTCTAGAAGGTCACACCTTCCTTAAGCATTCTACTTCTTCCCATCACCTGTAACCCATTACAGATATGTGAGTCATAATCGGTATCTAATACCCAAGAAGTAGAGTTAATTGAAATGTTTACTTCAATTTAGAACATACCATTTCCAGAACTCTTCTGGGCCAGATATTCTTTGCAATTTCGCTTCCAATGTCCAGGCATCTTGCAGTGATGACAAACATCACTAGTCTTGTCAGCCCTAACTGGTGTGGCTGCCACAACGGGATTCGGAGATTGCCTCAACAAGGGCACGTTCTTCTTGGGACGTTGGAAAGAACGCTTCTTTCCATTCCCATGTGGATCAATCTTCGTACTAGATGAAGAACCCACATAAAGAACCAACTTCTCTTTCTTGATGGTGGATTCAAACGTAACAAGCATATTTACCAACTCCTCAAGGGTCGGCTCCATCTTGTTCATGTTGAAGTTCACCACAAAAGGATCAAATGAGCTAGGCAGCGATAAGAGCAACACGTCGGTGGTCAACTCCGAAGGCAAGATCAGATCCATGCCAACTAGCTTGTCCACGAGCCCGATCACCTTTAGGCCATTCTCATGGACCGAGGCCCCATCTCGCATGCGCAAAGTGATCAGCTCCTTGACGGTAGCATGCCTAAGAGGCCGAGTCTGCTCACCAAAGAGTTCCTTGAGGTGCAAATGAATGTCAGCAGCATTCTTTGCACCCTCAAAACGCCTCTGCAGCTCATCATTCATAGAAGTCAGCATATAACACCTGGCTATCAAGTCATGGTCACACCATTCCTTGTAAGCCTGCAATTCCTCAGGATTGCAGTCAGTCGGAGCCTCAACAGGGGGCGACTCAGTCAGTGTATATGCTACCCTTTCCGAATTCTAGACGATTTTCAGGTTTCTTAGCCAAGTGAGGTAATTAGGTCTAGTTAATATGTGTTTGTCGAGTATTACGGATATCGGATTGCGAATCGAAGACATTGTCAATTTGTACTGAAAAGTAAAAACAGATAAATGTTGGTGACTATTTTAAAATATTTAGTAAGATATGAAGTTTGGACTTTTACTTCATAAATATTTGCTCCCACTGTTTTGACATCTTTCACTACCCTCTAGTGAAAACGGGAAACTCCTTTCCTTAGTAGGTACGTAAGGTCCAATTAGCGAATTATGATCCCGAATAATATCAGCCAATCACAATTCCTAAAAGGTAGTTTCCAATTGCATCACAATGCAACCCTCTACGTAAACTTTTGTCTCACGTTTCATTAGGACCCAATAATATGACGTCGTTCATCTTCACGTGTCAAGCCTTACCCATCGATGTTGAACCTTAATGGACGGTCGCCATGAGTTCCCTCAATAATATGAGCCGAAATCATGGGAGTTCCACGTAGTTCACATCACCATGTCAATGGATGACACAGCTTTCCGGCACCCAAATCTCCCCCAATAATATGAGCCGAGCCCCGAGTACGGGTAGCGTTCATCATGCACCCATTGTCGATGGAAGACAAGGAAATTATAAACAAATTTATAATTCCCCTTTTCGGGCTTGATATTAATTTTGAATCTTTTATAAAATGAGGGTTTTTAATTTTGAAAGGTCTCATCATTAATTTTATTTTAAAAGCTCGCCATGTTTGATCGTATGTTTGCCGGATTCATGCAACTTTGTTATTATCATAATAATAACGCACATACTCATTATTTATAACATATCATGCATATATTATAAACAGTAAACAAACAAGGATGATCAATCGCCCCAATACTAATGGACCGTGTGAGCTAAACACGGGCCTAGGTCCAATCCTAGGGAAATGCACGGGATGCAAATGCAACTATTACATAAGCTTCCAATATTTACCTGTCTTCGATCTTCATAATCATCATGGCCACCATCTTCCAATCTTGATCATCCACTATACTAATATTTACAAATAAATATCCATGGCAAATAGGGATACATCTCATGGGGTGGGAACGGGCCATAAACCAAGCCCACTTTAAATTTGATAATTATTACAATCATTCAACACAAAATATCCTAGCATACACATAGCAAATTGGGCTTGGGCTTTTGATCATCCTTCATGCATAATATCACATATCATACACCATCAATTAATTATCACAATAATTAATTGATCCAATATTATATATCTTGATCCAATCACTAACCGCC
Source organism: Primulina eburnea (assembly GCF_022965805.1). Taxonomy (NCBI): domain Eukaryota; kingdom Viridiplantae; phylum Streptophyta; class Magnoliopsida; order Lamiales; family Gesneriaceae; genus Primulina; species Primulina eburnea. The sequence continues at coordinate 27,266,744 of NC_133102.1, read as the reverse complement.
ACCATTATAAACTAAATTAACAAAGTATACAAACATCTTTGTCTACTTTCCAATTAATTTATTTATAACCGAATTTCTTATAAATCACAATTTACTATAAATAATTAAAGTCGAACTTCAATTATTTATTTTATTAGAAAAATTGGCAACTTTTGTAATTTTAAACTTAAGGGCCCAAAAACTTATTTTTCACCAAAAACTTTTTTGGCACATTTAAAATTGACAAACATGTGAGCCATCCAATGGCCCAACAACTCAAGGCCCATGACACTTTGATATTCCAAAACACTTTTGGAAACCCTAGCCGTCATCGCCGTCGCCGGAGCTCCGTCGCCGGATTCCGGCAACAAAAAAAAAAAATTTTTATTTTAAAACAAGGGGCTGTTCGGGCAGCCCCTCGGGCTGCCCTTGCTGCCCGACACGGGCAGCAACATGCTGCCCGAAAAAATCCCCATCAAACCTTGAATTTTGTTGCAAAATTTCATTCTCATGCGGTTAGAAATCGACCTCAATATAATATCTTGTAAATGCTACACAAAAACGTAACCATAGCTCTGATACCACTTGAAAGGGGATCGGTTACGGTGACCGGAAGCGCAACGGAAGTTTAAAAAATCAAATTTTTTATAGGAAATTTCGGCCACCATGTTCTTTGTGCAACAAATACAATAAACACTATTGTCATACATAGGGTGTAAGAAAATCGTTAACTATCAACCTCTTGAGGTTGATGATGGCTCCAACTAAGGTGTAAACACCTTAGCTCTTGTATGGCATGAAGAAATCTACAAGCTTCCTCCTACCTTGAATCTTTCCTTCAAATTAGGCCCACCACCAAATAGGTAGATCCCCTCATATTTTGCACTAGAAAAATATGAGGATTTTTCAAAGAGAGGTGTGTGTATTCTTCAACAATTGAAGAACAAAAATGAGAGAAATTTTTGGAGAGAAAAGTGCTCTAGAATTCGGCCATGGAGGGAGTGAATAATGGGAAGGGAGACTTGTCTTGGTCCTTGAAAAAGTTGAGGCATAAAGTTGCATGCCATGCCTTGAAAACTCAAAAAGTAGTCTCCCAACCTTTCACCTCCCATGCATGCATATTATATGGTTTTTATCGAAATAAAAACCATGGACTAAATTTAATTATCTCAAACATATTTGAGACTAATTAAACATTACTTGAATTTACCCAAGTCCCACTAGTTAAATAATTAATTTAAATTGAGCTCTACAAGACTCAATATAATTTAATTAATTCAACACTTGAATTAATTTAATTATTTGGACTCTACTAGGTCCAATATTGTTTAATTAATTCAACACTTGAATTAATTTAATTTAGTCCATAATAATGTTTATGAAAATCACAATTTTCAAATACATTATTCACTTGGCCAAATTTTAATTTTAGGAACACTTTCCTAAATTAAAATTTATATTTCTCTCATAGAAGTCATACTTCTATTTTTCTTTACACTTATAAACTCATTTATAAGTCGTTCAACACATTGAACTATTTTCTCCTTTATAGAAGTCATACTTCTAATTTTCCTTACGCTTATAAACTCCTTTATAAGCCGTTCAACACATTGAACTATTTTTACTTCTCAACGGGATCTAAAAAGCTAGTACTTGTGTGGCTCTCAATGGTTCATTGATACAACTAGCCGTGGGTTCACATCTCCATGTGATTCGGACTAAACATGTCCTTATATGAGCATACCCCAATTGCTCCATTCTTATTTATAACCTCCTTGATAATAAGAACGTCAGAACTCAAGTCTGATAGTACCCAACCAATCATGTTAAACGCCTAGCAGCATCGCTTACATGATTCCCTAGGTATCAAATGATAGTGCCTGCAAGAACCATTCTATTATGGTTAGCTTACAGTACGGTCCCTTCAACTCATATATCCCGATCGATTCGACAACCATTGGTTTATCGAGAGTTGTCAATGAATCGATACTATGTGTCATGGTCGTAGTTGCATCGATGGTGTAATCTATGAAACCCCTTTCATAATTACAACCATTCATAATTACAACCATACTCTGGCCAGAGATTTCAACCTACATACACATGATAACACATAGGATATCCATACCCGAAGGTAAGCGGTGAATCCCCGACTACAATGCATCGACTCCTATGTGTTTCGACAGAACACCCAACCTTGCCAACTGATGACCCCATGAGAGTCGGTAAACAAGTCAAAGTCTAATTCTAGCACATAGAGTCTCAATGTTGTCCCGGGTCATAAGGACTAATGGTGTACAACCATAAACCAGGACGTTTCCACTCGATAAGTGAGAACCACTTGGAAAGTCCTTTAATAGAGGGTTGTTCAGTGCACTCTACTAGGAGCACCTATCTGCATGCTCGGACATCACAATGTCCCCTACCAATGAAACATGGTACTCACATCACATATACTAGTCTCTAACTCGAGCGGCCTATATCCTTCTTAGTGGCGGCTGAATTGACTAGGAACCGTTTAGAATATACAGTATTCCAAATATGAGTTTCATGATACTCATCATATGAGCATCGCATATTCTTTCTACCATTTGTATATTCAAGGGCTTTATCTATGCAACTAGCATGGGCATACCGATAAAGATGTGCCAAAATAATAATATCAAATATTACTAAAATAAAGATTGCTTATACATAGAGTTTCATTGTGAACACTCGGCCAACACTCGGCTCGACGGGCACCTACTCTAACAGTATCGATTCATTGACAACTCTCGATATACCAATGGTTGTCGAATCGGTCGGGATATATGAGTTGAAGGGACCGTACTATACGCTAACCATAATAGAATGGTTCTTGCAGGCACTATCATTTGATACCTAAGGAATCATGTAAGAGATGCTGCTAGGAGTTTAACATGATTGGTGGGTACTATCAGACTTGAGTTCTGACGTTCTTATTATCAAGCAGTTGATAATTAAAAATGGAGCAATTGGGGTATGCTCGTATAAGGACATGTTTAGTCCGAATCTCATGGAGATGTGAATCCACGGCTAGTTGTATCAGTGAATCATTGAGGGCCACATAAGTACTAGCCTTCTAGATCCCGTTGAGAAGTAAAATAGTTCAATGTGTTGAAAGGCTTATAAAGGAGTTTATAAGCGTAATGAAAATTCGAAGTACGAGTTCTATGATAGAATTGTAACTTTTAATTTGTGGAAATGTTCCTAGATTAAAAGTTAGCCAAATAAATAATGTATTTGAAAATTGTGATTTTCATTAACATTATTATGGACTAAATTAAATTATTTCAAGTGTTGAATTAATTAATCACTAGTGGACCTAGTAGAGTCCAAATAATTAACTTAATTCAAGTGTTGAATTAATTAAATAACATTGGGTCTTGTAGAGTCCAATTGGAATAATTATTTAACTAGTAGACTTGAGAAAATTCAAGTAATGTTTAATTAGTCTCAAATTTGTTTGAGATAATTAAATTAAGTCCATGGGTTTTTAATGTTAAAACCAAATAAAATTTGCATGCATGGGAGGTGAAAGGTTGGAGACAACTTTTTCTATAATCAAGGCTTGGCATGCAAAAAGTGCTTTTAACTTTTCCAAAAACCAAGACTAGTCTATCCTCCTCCCATTTTGAATATGCAATGGTCGAAACTTAGCAAGCATTCTCTCCAATTTTTCTCTCATTCTTGTTCTTCAATTGTTGGAGAAAAACACTTACTTCTCAAAGAAAAATCCTCCTATTTTTCTAGTGCAAAATATGAGGGGATCTACCTAGTTGGTGGTGGGCTTGATTTTGAAGGAAGGACTCAAGGACAAGGAGAGCTTGTAGATTTGTCTTGCCTTTGAAGAGCCAAGTTGTTTACAACTTGGTTGGAGCCATTACATCAATCTTTAAGATTGATAGGTAAAATTTCACAACACCCTATGAATGTCATAGTTTGTGTTCTTGTATTTGTTACACCACTTAATAGGTGCTCGGTTTTCTCCCTATAAAATATGATTTTTGAAACTTCCGTAACGCTACCGGCACCGTAACCGATCCCCTTTCAACATCTTATTCGAGTTATCAATCACGGTTTAACATTAATTTATAACTTTCTTTTCTCGGGGTTTGGCTCGTTCTTCTACCGATCCTGAAGTTGAATTCTCGAGTTCGAAGTCTTCAATACCAAGTCTGGAATGACATATTCGAGAAGTACAATACCACTTGCAGTTCAAAGCAAGACTTGATTAATCAATTCTCAATCTAGTTAACTTTCAACGGAATGACGACACAATCTCGAAATCCCGGCAATACCGACAACAAACGACCAATCTCAATGACTCATAATAAATAAACAAAGACAATTCCAATACAAAATCTGTATAACTGTTGCGACTTTGATTGTTGCACTCCTAAGAGCAGGTTGTCCACACAAGTAGTATAATTCGGTGAGTCCGAATATCGTATCCACAGGGAAGCTAAGGTAATTACAAGTCCACTATAATGTCTTTTTGTTTTTGTTTTTGTTTTTTTTTAATGGTTTGAAACTTTATTTGGTAATTTTTAATTGTTCAAATTTTAATTTAAGTAGTTTAGATTAAAGGATCCACTCTTGGTATTTTAATAAAGTTAACATTAACGAACATTATTGAAATCCACATAATAAAATGGTTCCAATATATTAAATAATCATATTTATATTATGTTATATATTATTATCTTATAAATATATAATATATACCAAAACTTATAAATGTTGTCAAGTATTTATTGTGCTATATATATATTTGTAAACACTAAATCAAGGTTCCTACTTTAAATGGTTGGTAAAACCAAACTAACATTTAAATGGTACCAAGAAATTAATATGATGATATATTTATATATAGTAAATCAAGGTTCCCACTTTAAATGGTTGGTAAAACCAAACAAACATTTAAATGGTTCCAAGAATTTAATATTATAATATATTCATATATAATAAATCAAGACATCCACTTTAAATGGTTGGTAATACCAACCTAACATTTAAATGCTTCCAAGAATTTAGTGTAACATATAGCAACAATAAATCAAAACTCCCACTTATAAGTAGGGTATAAAAATGCTTAATGAAATAAATATAACATAAACAATAAATAATTATTAAATAATATAAAACATAGATTCTTACCTTTTAATAACCTTATTATCAAGCCAAGAGTTTCACCTTTTCATCTCAACTTTAGGAAGTTAGCTATTCATTATTCTAAGTGTAAAACTTTGAATATGAAATTAACATGCTAATTATATTTAAATGAATAAATAAAGGAAAAATAAAGAGAGAAATATTATGAACTCAAAGGTTTGTTCATAAAATGAGGGATATCTCAATACATTACAATGCACCCCTATTTATAGCCAAATTTGGGGAGACAACCACAAATAAAATATTATTTTTTTACACATAAGTCTTCATTGGTGTTCAAAGATATTATATTATATTACACATCACTTTTGAAAATCTTCTTCTCCGAATTTGCTTCTTCACATAAAAAGAAACATGTGGATAATTGAGTAGTCTAGTTGTGGTATTTGTTTCAGACCATTTGACCAAGTAATTTGAGAGATATGGTCAAAATACTAGAGCATAGTAAAAATGTCACTCCATTGGTAACTTTATTTGTTGCTTAATTTGATCCCAATTGTGAGAGGATTTTTATCTCATGCTTGCCATCAATATTGTAGATATTAACATCAACTTTCTACAGGTACAAGAATCATCTTAATACCATTTGCAACGCCAAGTTTATTCTTGTTTTATCGAACCTGTAAAAATAGTAAAATCTTGTAATTACACAACAACTTATATTTTATACAATTTATTATAAAACATATAATATATAAACATTTAATAAAACAAAAACTATATATTTATATTATAAAACATTTAATTAATATATAATTTTTATATTTATCACACCTCTCAACCAGCTTATTGCTAGTCCCTAGCAATTTAAGCGTTAATAGCAATACAAAACATATTGATTAATTTAAATAGAAATGTAATCAAAACTATCTAAGTGTTTAAATTAAATTTGAAAACTGTCAAAGTTATATCAAGATTATCATAATTATAATTTATGAAATAATTTGAGATCATCAATTCAAAGCTTATTTCAGGTAGTTAAATGTACACGGCCTTCAGAAATTCTTAGTAAGAGTCTCAACTACATATCCTCACAGGTTAATAAATGTTTCAATTTATGGCAACGATTTCTCTCATGGAGTTGGAATACAGATAAATGCTCAGAAAAATGATTTACAAAATGCAGACAGACAAACGAGCCAAACTAATCAAAAGATAGAAAATCCATTGATTCAAAATCTAGTTGTTCTTATTATATATTTTTCATGATATATATATTTTTTCATAATATCATGGAATCAGACTAAGTTTATGTTTCTTGACCACATATTTATTTAATTTATACTATAAATTTATCTCGTTCTTTTTTTTATGAGAGATATATTGGTCGTAGCATATAACTTAAAAATTACATAGATCTTCAATATCTTTCTTTTTGTATTTTTCTCTTTTTTTTTCTTCAGGAAATATCATTTTTTTTCAAAATAAGAACTCAAGATCTAAACAATAGATAGTCTATCTCATGATCAATAAAGGTTCGAAAGCTGTTTTCTCAGTCCTCTCCACTCACTCACAAAATATGTGTGAGTTTAAAATTTTAGGCACTCTTATAAGGTGTAAGGCTCGAGAATTATCAACTGGCATTGATGTTTAATTTGTAAAGGTAAGAATGCATGACATTTAAATCAGAATTGTGAAGCTAGGCCAAAGCCACACCGCACCCGCGGTACAAAAAGGACCGCACCCGCGGTGCATTGACAGAAAATTGGTGAATTTGTGCGAAGCAAGACCGCACCCGCGGTGCTAGCAAGACCGCACCCGCGGTGGTGCGACCGCACCCGCGGTTATGCAGGGACCGCACCCGCGGTCTGAGAATTTCGGAAAATGCAAGGGCTGCCGAGAGCATAGTGCACCCGCGCTCTTGAGACACCGCACCCGCGGTGCTGCATGCGAAGTGCCACCTTTGACACATGGCAGGTTGTATATATATTTGGCAATGACACTTCACTTCTTCCCTTTCAGCAAGAAAGAACCGAGACAAAGCTATCAAATTCCTTCAAGCTTTCTTTGCTAGTTTTACAAGATTCGATTACCCAAATTTAGTTCCGAGTTAAGATTTGGGCTCCTTGCATCGACAGCTATAAGGTGATGTAAGTTTTATAGAATTCCAGCATGCTTCGAAATATACATGTTGGGGAAATTCAGATTTGAGTTAGAATATGTGTTCTTGATATCTTGAGCTTGATATATTCGCTATCGGATCGATTTTCGGACACCGTATACTATTATTCGAAATTTCAGCATGTATTATGTTAAAATTGTACAGATTTCAGCTTATGTATTGAGGTGTTGATGAGATTATGAGTTGATTGTGATTGAGTATGTTATTGTGGGGTTATCGGTATCGAAGAAGTACACCGTTATGCCGTCAGTTTGTACCGAGACTGATTATTGATTATTCCAAGACTTGGTTGAGTTGTGTTTGATGTAAAACATTTGTATATTGTCATTTCAGATTAGTCTTGACAGAGTGACATTCCGACTTCAAGATCTCGACAGACATTGTGCGACGAAAGGTATAATTCACGTGGTCTCGGGATTGCACAACTCGTTTCAGATTTGATACGAGTTTCCCTAAATCACATACTAGATTATTATTACATTTGATTATGTAATGTCTTGTTTATTGATTTATATTCTAGTCCTGAGATAGGAGATATTGGCAGATTGGCCAAAACTAGAAGTTTCGGTGTATCGACGCATAGGAGTAGATTTACTCTATGTGCAGACCCTCGATACAGAGTTGACCGAAGTCTAGGAATAAGACGTACCGTTGCCCCGAGTGGTTGGGTAGGTGACAGACCGTCTTATTCACACCGGGATCCCTAGATTAGAAATGAGTCGAGTCAAGATTTAAATGTTGAATACAGATTTGTATTCTTCTACATGTTTAGATTTACATTCATGTTACTTGATATATGCTATGCTTTTGTATATGATTATTACATTGCATGCATCCATGTTTTATACTGGGATATGTTCTCACCGTTGTTATCCGGCTGTTGTCGTGTCTATATGTGTGCATGGCAACAGGTGGGGCAGGATCTGGGTCACGAGGAAGATGAGAGATTGTTGATAGCGTGGAGATCTCGGGCGTGCAGCTTACTAGTTGTTTGTACTAGACTTGTACTGAAACTTTTAAACACTAGTGTATGATTGTACAAAACAGATATGTATGTACCTTATGTTGTTTAATTAATATAAGACATGATATGCTTTAGTTATACATTTGAATTAATGTTAAAAGCAAATTTTTGACCCACATTTTCTAGCAAAGATCCAATTAAATCCCAAAAGAATTGAGTTAGAGCCCGGGTCCCCACAACAGGTGGTATCAGAGCCATAGGTTCTGTAGACTGAGATAGAATAGAATGAGCGGGGTAGATCGAGTCATCTTCCTTGCTTTTGAGATGCTAGCATGATTTACTGCTTTCCCTATTATATGTTGTATTGTATCTGAATTGATTTACAGCATATACCATTCAAGCCTGAATCAGAACCGATTCTCGATCAGAGTCTATGATCAGAGGAGGGCTGAGACAGATGATATTGATTGTGTACTAATCAGTTTGATAATCAGATTTATGCCGCCTAGACGTATACCACAGCCAGAGCAGGGTAGCACATCAGGTGCACAGATGGATGTTACCGCTACGCCGATGGAGACCTTACTGAAGAGGTTTCAGTCTTTCCATCCGCCTACCCTGAAGGGCACAGAGAGTGCAGTAGAGTGTTAGAGCTGGCTTGATGATATCGAGATGTTGTTTGAGTCTTTGGCATATACTGATGAGCGACGTGTGAAATTGATAGGGCATCAGATGCAGGAGGTTGCAAAGAGCTGGTGGTTGACTACGAAGAGAGCCTTGGAGCACCGAGGTATTGATATCACGTGGAAAGTCTTCAAGGATGAGTTCTATCAGCGCTTCTTCCCCGTCTCCTACCGAAAAGACAAAAGGGCTGAATTTGCGAATCTGAGGCAGGGACAGTGGAACATCGAGGAGTATGTTGCTAAATTTTTTGCATTGCTACGATTTGCACCGCATGTGGCCGGGAACGATGAGGCAGTGGCCGATCAGTTCATCAACGGATTGAATCCGGATGTCTTTACTTTGGTGAACACGGGACGGCCTAATACTTTTTTAGAGGCACTGAACCGAGCTAAGGGAGCAGAGGCTGGCTTGATCAGACAGCGAGGTGCTTCTTACGGTGTTCAGGGGCAGAGACCGCCACAATCCACAACCGTACAGTTTCCACCACCTCCTCCTCGTTTTGACAGTGGAGCTAGTGGTAGTGGCAAGAAGGAATTTCTGAAGGCTAAGGGCAAACAGTTTAAGAAATCCGGGAGTAGTTCATCGAGCTCAGGTGGATCTCGACAGAGAGGTCAGGGTTCAGATTATAGTGGCGCATACTGTAGTTCGTGCGGAGGGCGACATGCCACGAAGCAGTGTCAAGGAGTTATGGGACGCTGCAACATCTGTAGGCAACAGGGACACTTCGCCAGAGTTTGTCCCCAGAGAGGTGCACAACAATTTCAGAGTACATGGTCATCAGCACCAGTGCCACAGATGGAGAGCTAGGCATCCTCTGTACACTGCTTTCAGCCACCATCCACACAGACCCAGCAGAGACCAGGAGGTAGTCAGACAGTGAGTCAACCTCCGAGACAGCAGGCAAGGGTGTTTGCGCTGACAGAGGAGCAGGCGCAGGAGGCACCAGATGACGTCATTGCAGGTAGCTGTTTTCTTTGCGGTTATCCTGCATATGTGTTGATAGACACAGGTGCATCACATACATTTATATCTGAACATTTTGCATTGAGACATTCATTGCCTGTTGAGTCGATGTCTACGGTTGTGTCTATAGCTTCTCCGTTGGGAAGTGGTTTGATATCTGTGACTACTGTTAGACACTGTATGCTTCAGTTTGAGGGGCATGAGATCGATCTTGATTGTGTAGTACTTGGTTTAGCTGATTTTGATTATATAGTTGGTATAGACATGTTGACCAAGTACAGGGCCACTGTAGATTGTTTCCACAAGATTGTCAGATTCAGACCCGACATGACAGATGAGTGGAAATTCTACGGCAAGGGTTCCAGATCTCGGATTCCCTTAGTATCTGCTCTGACTATGAGTAGATTACTTCAGAGAGGAGCAGAGGGCTTTCTCGTATATTAAATAGATCTACTGAAGTCGAGCCCAGCATTGGCAGATCTGCCAGTGGTTTGCGAGTTTGCAGATGTGTTCCCTGATGAGATTCCAGGGTTGCCTCCGGTTCGAGAGATCGATTTCAGCATAGATCTTATGCCTGGTTCTGTTCCTATCTCGAGAGCTTCGTATAGGATGGCACCGATAGAGCTGAAAGAGTTGAAAGCACAGTTGGAAGATCTTCTGTCCAAGGGACATATCAGACCTAGTGTATCTCCTTGGGGTGCTCCGGTGCTTTTCTTTAGGAAGAAAGATGGTTCGATGCGATTGTGTATTGATTATAGGCAGTTGAACAAGGCAACAGTGAAGAACAAGTATCCTTTGCCTCGCATCGATGACTTGTTTGATGAGTTACAGGGATCTTCGGTATACTCGAAGATTGATTTGAGATCAGGGTATCATCAGCTCAGAGTTAGAGACGTTGATAATCCGAAGACTGCATTCCGAACCAGGTATGGGCACTACGAGTTTATTGTTATGCCTTTCGGTTTGACCAATGCACCAGCGGTATTTATGAGTTTGATGAACCGCATTTTTCAGAGATATTTAGATGATTTTGTGATTGTGTTCATTGATGATATTTTGGTGTATTCGAAGAGTCTGACTGAGCACGTAGATCATCTGAGAATTGTATTGAAGAGTTTGAGAAAAGAGCAGTTGTATGCTAAATTGTCCAAGTGCGAATTTTGGCTGAGACAGGTTGTCTTTTTGGGGCACATTATATCTGGAGATGGTATTGCGGTAGATCCGAGTAAAGTTGAGGCTGTGATCAGTTGGCCGAGACCGACTTCAGTGCCGGAGATACGCAGTTTCATGGGTCTAGCCGGGTATTATCGACGTTTTATCCGAGATTTCTCCAGTATAGAGAAGCCTATCACCCAGTTGACACAGAAGAACATGCCATTTGTGTGGTCTGAGGATTGTGAAGCCAGTTTTATAGAATTGAAGAAGAGGCTGACTAGTGCACCTGTCTTGACGATTCCTTCAGGTACAGGTGAGTTCGTTGTATATTGTGACGCATCTCACAGAGGGTTGGGATGTGTTCTTATGCAGCGTGGACACGTGATAGCGTACGCCTCTAGACAGCTGAAGCCGCACGAGACCCGTTATCCGATTCATGATCTTGAATTGGCGGCGATTGTTTTTGCACTCAAGATCTGGCGCGATTATCTGTATGGCGAGAAATTTGAGATCTATTCCGATCATAAGAGCCTGAAGTACCTCTTTTCTCAGTCAGAGTTGAACATGAGGCAGCGACGATGGCTTGATCTGCTGAAAGATTTTGATTGCGAGATCAAGTACCATCCAAGGAAGTCGAATGCAGTGGCAGACGCCTTGAGTCGAAAGGATGTGCTCTTTCCTTGTCGACTGTAGGTGTATCAAATTTAGTAGAGGATTGTTGCTTGTCTGGGTTGACATTTGATACACGGAGTAGACCGTTGCGACTTGCTGCAATTCAGATTGAGCCAGATCTGATTTTGAGGGTCAAAGAAGCACAAAGAACTGATCCGAGCGTTCAGAGATCGATTGATATGGTCAGAGCTGGTCATATATCAGAGTATCAGGTTAGAGATTCTGTTTTGTATGTGAATAACCGCTTAGTAGTGCCAGAGGTTTCAGATTTGAGACGACAGATCATGTCAGAGGCACACTGTAGTCGGTTCAGCATTCATCCTGGTGGCAGGAAGATGTACAATGACTTGAAGACGCAATTCTGGTGGAAGCAGATGAAGACAGACATTGAAGAATTTGTGTCTAAATGTCTGAATTGCCAGCAGGTGAAGGCAGAAAGAAAGAAGCCCGGAGGTTTACTTCAGAGTTTGTCTGTTCCTGAATGGAAATGGGACCACATTTCCATGGATTTCGTGACGAAGTTACCTCGATCTTCGCGGGGCTGTGACGCGATTTGGGTTGTGATAGACAGACTGACCAAATCAGCGTGATTTATTCCGTACAGAATGACCTATCGACACGATCAGATGGCAGAGTTATATGTCAGAGAGGTCATCAGATTACACGGTGTGCCGAAGTCGATCGTATCAGATCGTGATCCACGATTTACTTCTCACTTTTGGCACAGCCTGCAGCAGGCTTTAGGTACGACTTTACACCTGAGCACTGCTTATGATCCTCAGACAGATGGACAGTCAGAGCGGACTATCCAGACTTTAGAGGACATGCTGAGAGCTGTAGTACTATACTTTGGTACTAGTTGGCAAGATTCATTGCCGTTGTGTGAGTTTTCATACAACAACAGCTATCAGACTAGCATTGAGATGGCACCGTTCGAAGCTTTATACGGAAAGAAGTGCAGATCTCCGTTGTACTGGGATGATATCTCTGAGGTACCAGAGTTGGGGCCTGATATGATTCGTGAGATGACCGAGAAAGTGAAGATCATTCAGAAGAGAATGAAGACGGCACAGGATAGGCAAGCGAAATACGCCAATGTTAGACGCAGGCCGTTAGTATTTGAGCAGGGAGACAGAGTATTTTTGAAGATTTCACCTTTCAGAGGCGTTGTCAGATTTGGCAAGCGTGGGAAGTTGTCTCCTAGATACGTCGGTCCGTATGAGATCCTTGAGAAGATTGGCGATCGAGCTTACAGACTTGCTCTTCCTCCTTCATTGTCCGGTATACATGACGTTTTTCATGTCTCGATGTTGCGTAGATATATGCCGGATAGTTCTCATGTTATTCAGCCTGACGAAGCCGAGCTGGATCAGACTCTGAGCTATGTTGAAAGACCGATACAGATTCTTGATCGGAAGGAGAAACAGCTTAGAACCAAGACTATTCCGCTTGTGAAGATTCAGTGGAGTCGTCATGGCATCGAGGAAGCAACTTGGGAGACAGAGTCTGATATGAGACAGAAACATCCTGAGCTATTCATATGATGTGAGTCTTCCTCTCAATTTTGATTATACTGTTTTGAGTATACTTGCATAATTATTTGCGTACGAGTTCGAGGACGAACTCTTGTCTAAGAGGGGGAGAAATGTAAGGCTCGAGAATTATCAACTGGCATTGATGTTTAATTTGTAAAGGTAAGAATGCATGACATTTAAATCAGAATTGTGAAGCTAGGCCGAAGCCACACCGCACCCGCGGTACAGGAAGGACCGCACCCGCGATGCATTGACAGAAAATTGGTGAATTTGTGCGAAGCAAGACCGCACCTGCGGTGCTAGCAAGACCGCACCCGCGGTGGTGCGACCGCACCCGCGGTCATGCAGGGACCGCACCCGCGGTCTGAGAATTCCGGAAAATACAAGGGCTGCCGAGAGCATAGCGCACCCGCGCTCTTGAGACACCGCACCCGCGGTGCTGCATGCGAAGTGCCACCTTTGACACATGGCAGGTTGTATATATATTTGGCAATGACACTTCACTTCTTCCCTTTCAGCAAGAAAGAACCGAGACAAAGCTATCAAATTCCTTCAAGCTTTCTTTGCTAGTTTTACAAGATTCGATTACCCAAATTTAGTTCCGAGTTAAGATTTGGGCTCCTTGCATCGACGGCTATAAGGTGATGTAAGTTTTATAGAATTCCAGCATGCTTCGAAATATACATGTTGGGGAAATTCAGATTTGAGTTAGAATATGTGTTCTTGATATCTTGAGCTTGATATATTCGCTATCGGATCGATTTTCGGACACCGTATACTATTATTCGAAATTTCAGCATGTATTATGTTAAAATTGTACAGATTTCAGCTTATGTATTGAGGTGTTGATGAGATTATGAGTTGATTGTGATTGAGTATGTTATTGTGCGATTATTGGTATCGAAGAAGTACACCGTTATGCCGTCAGTTTGTACCGAGACTGATTATTGATTATTCCAAGACTTGGTTGAGTTGTGTTTGATGTAAAACATTTGTATATTGTCATTTCAGATTAGTCTTGACAGAGTGACATTCCGACTTCAAGATCTCGACAGACATTGTGCGACGAAAGGTATAATTCATGTGGTCTCGGGATTGCACAACTCGATTCAGATTTGATACGAGTTTCCCTAAATCACATACTAGCTTATTATTACATTTGATTATGTAATGTCTTGTTTATTGATTTATATTCGAGTCCTGAGATAGGAGATATTGGCAGATTGGCCAAAACTAGAAGTTTCGGTGTATCGACGCATAGGAGTAGATTTACTCTATGTGCAGACCCTCGATACAGAGTTGACCGAAGTCTAGGAATAAGACGTACCGTTGCCCCGAGTGGTTGGGTAGGTGACAGACCGTCTTATTCACATCGGGATCCCTAGATTAGAAATGAGTCGAGTCAAGATTTAAATGTTGAATACAGATTTGTATTCTTCTACATGTTTAGATTTACATTCATGTTACTTGATATATGCTATGCTTTTGTATATGATTATTACATTGCATGCATCCATGTTTTATACTGGGATATGTTCTCACCGGAGTTATCCGGCTGTTGTCGTGTCTGTATGTGTGCATGGCAACAGGTGGGGCAGGATCTGGGTCACGAGGAAGATGAGAGATTGTTGATAGCGTGGAGATCTCGGGCGTGCAGCTTACTAGTTGTTTGTACTAGACTTGTACTGAAACTTTTAAACACTAGTGTATGATTGTACAAAACAGATATGTATGTACCTTATGTTGTTTAATTAATATAAGACATGATATGCTTTAGTTATACATTTGAATTAATGTTAAAAGCAAATTTTTGACCCACATTTTCTAGCAAAGATCAAATTAAATCCCAAAAGAATTGAGTTAGAGCCCGGGTCCCCACATAAGGTAAATCTTGGGCCATATACTTTAATACCTGATTTTATCACAATGGTTAATCCCTCAAAAAGATTTCACAAATCATATTTTTATATTGATCAGAATATTAAAATTGACTTTTTTTTCAAATAAAAATTTAAACATTCTTAAATAGATTAATGCATGTTCTAATTTAAATCTTTCAAAAATGTAATGTATGACATTTTTGCAAAAATTACTAAGATACAAATAGTAAACATGATTTTATTTTAAAATAATATATATTTTTTATTTTTAAATTTTTTTTTTATAAGTTTGTTCTCCCCCCAATCAGAATATGACATTGTCTCTAATGTCAAAATAACTATTAATAAAAAGTACATAATGAAAGAGATATCGCCTGGAATTTTATTGAAGATAACAAACGCAAACCAATCCACGACTTTTGAATCAATGATCCAACTTCCTTTTCTTACGGCTTGATTGGGACCAATTGATCTTTGTTATCATCGGATCAGGCTTATGAACAAAAGCTTCCAAATCATCAATTAATTGGTTGGCAGTTGAAGCACAAATGAGCATCCGTCGTGAATTCTCTGAAATGAAATTATGTTCCACAGCTTTATCAAGAAATGTAAACAAACTGTCATAATAATTATTGATATTCAACAAGCCCACAGGTTTATTATGAATATTAAGTTGTGCCCAAGAAACAGTGTGAAAAATTTCTTCTAATGTACCAAAACCACCATGTAGTGCGATAAAAGCATCAGAATTTTCAATCATTTGAGTGATTTTTTCATACATAGAAAAATATTTTAATTCCTCCCCAATCGTAATACCTGTAATATTTCCTTCAGCTAAAGCTGTAGGAATAATAACCAAAAACTGACTACCTCAAGATGAGCAGATGTTGAAACAGATCCCATTAACCCAATATTAATTACCTCCCCCATATACCAAGTGAATTTTTCTCTCAGCCAATATCTTTCCAAGATTATTCGCTGCTTCTACAAACACTTCATTTTTTCCAGGACTCGACCCACAAAATACACAAATATTTTTCAATGTTTGTGCAGAGGATCCAGCCATGTTTTTACTTTCTTTTTTGGCCTGCGAAAATAGAGGGAAAGATGAGAGATTTTATAGGGGTAATATGTTATCATGACAAAACTTTGGGTCACAGCTGTAAACAGAATAAATAGTAAAAACAATAATGACACACATGCATATAAACAGTTTTGTGATTGTGCCTCACAATTTTTCTTTGGTTTTACGTCCAGAAACGCCTTCAACGCCTTCTATGAGTCGAGGATATGCTTCCCATCCAATTTTCTTATAAATTAGGCAAACATAGTCTTTTTTAGTCGGATTCCAAGACTATGACGCTCATCTTGGAATTGTTTCCATAAACGGAGAAGTTCAATATGCACATGTCCACTATAATGCGTCTCAAGAGTCAATAAGATGTTATCTAAACACTCCTTACTCAGCCCATTCTTAATGAAACCAATTTTATCTTCTCTGTTATTGGAAACACATACCAAAGATCTGCATCGTTTGTCACAAGTCCATTTGCACACTTATGACAAACCCCTAAACTTTTGGCCCTTCGTTTTTTCGCATAAGTGCTTTTTCCTAATCCATGCAAATACCGAATGAGCAATGATTGTGGAACTTCTCGTCCTAATCGGACCTTAGCTTCTATTAAAAGGCGAATATCTTCTGGAATTACTTTTTGAATTAGCAATCTCAATCTTTCACACCTTCCTGCATAAATTTTTCTTAGAACATTTTCAGAAACAAAGGGAAAATATTTACAAATTTTTGAGAGAATTTCATCCATTTTGAAAAGAAAGAAAAAGATTAAGAAAACCTGAAATAAAAACAAACAAACTTAATGCAACACCAAAAAAATAAAAAAATCAAAGATCAGAAAGGAAAATAAACTCTTCTTGAAAGATTTCATTTTCTAAAAATGGTTTAAGCCTTTGTACATTTACTTTAAAAATATCATCATTTTTAGGATTTTCAATATCTACAGCTCCATAAGTGTACACATGCTTTACAACATATTGGCCTGTCCATCTTGATCGTAATTTTCCCGGGAATATGTGAAGTCGAGAATTATAAAGCAAAACTTTTTTACCAATCTCAAAAGATATTCTAAGAATTGTTTTGTCATGAAATGATTTGATTTTTGCTTTCTAAATCCTTGAATTCTCATACGCGTCATTTCTGAGTTCATCAAGTTTATTAAGTTGTAATTTACGCAATTTTTTGGCATCATCCATACTTGAATTTAAAGTTTTGATCGCCCAATAAACTTTATGTTCCAATTCCACAGGCAAATGACAATGTTTTCCATAAACCAACCTATAGGGAGACATATTCAATGATGTTTTAAAAGTTGTTCGATATGCCCAAAGTGCATCATTAAGTCGCAGAGACCAATCATTTCTATTTGAGTTAACAATTTTTCCAAAATTTTCTTTATCTCCCTATTAGCTAATTCAACTTGTCCATTTGTTTGAGGATGATAAGGAGTAGTTACTTTATGAGTAATACCATATTTTTTCATTAATGAAACAAATGGTTTATTAACAAAGTGAGTTCCCCCATCACATATCATGGCTCGAGGAATTCCATATCTACTAAATATATTTTCTTTTCAAAATTTGATGACGATTTTATGATCATTTGTTCCACATAGAATTGCCTCTATCCATTTGGAAACATAATCAACTGCAACTAAAATATACAAGTATCCAAACGACGGTGGAAAAGGTCCCATAAAATCAATTCCCCAACAGTCAAAGATTTCAATTTCAATGATAAGATTCAAAGGCATCATGTTTCTTTTTGAAATCGCACCCAATTTTTGTACAAATTTCACAGATCTTGCAGATTTCGTGGGTGTCTTTAAACAAAGTGGGCCAATAAAATCCACACTGCAAGATTTTTGCAGCCGTTTTCTTTGAAGAAAATTGTCCTCTGCATGCTTCTGAATGACAAAATTTAATGACACTACTTACCTCATTGTCGGGTATGCAACGTCGAAAAATTTGATCTAGACAATACTTGAACAGATACGGATCATCCCAATAAAAGTTTTTTACCTCATTCAAAAATTTTCTTTTATCTTGAGAACTCCATTGCGGTGGCATTTTTCTTGTCACAAGAAAATTTACTATGTTAGCAAACCAAGGTGTAGTTGTAACTGAAAAATAAATGTTCATCAGGATCGTTAATTGGTGTCATTTCACAAGATGATCCTGTTACTAGTCTCGATAAATGATCGGCTACGACATTCTCGGTTCTTTTTTTATCTTTGATCACAATGTCAAATTGTTGGAGCAACAAAATCCATCGTATCAGTCGTGGCTTTGCATCCTGTTTGGTCAACAAATATCTAATAGCAGAATGATCAGTAAAGACAATAGTCGTTGATCCAATCAAATAAGAACGAAATTTATTTAATGCAAATATTACAGCAAGTAGTTCTTTTTCAGTTGTGGAGTAATTCATTTGAGCATTGTTTAAAGTTCTACTTGCATAATATATCACATAATATAGTTTCTTCTTTGACCCAGTACTGCACTGACTGCATAATTACTCGCATTGAACATGATTTCAAATGGTAAAGACCAATCAGGAGGTTGCATGATAGGAGCTTATGTTAAATGTCGAATGATTTTATCAAAAGCATTTTGACATTCTTGAGTCCACTCAAATGCAGTGTCTTTTGTTAAGAGGTTACAAATGGGTTTAGAGATTAAACTAAAGTCCTTTATAAACCTCCTATAAAATCCAGCATGTCCCAAAAATGAGCGAATTTCTTTAATGGTTTTTGGAGAGGGCTAAATTGGCAATGACATCAACTTTTGATTTATCAACGTCAATTCCATGAGATGACATGACATGTCCCAAAAAATTCCAGAAGTAATCATGTAATGACATTTTTCCCAATTTAAAATAAGACCTTTTTCCTCGCATCTTTTTAAAACTTTTTTCCAAATTTTCAAGACAATTAGCAAATGTATTCCCAAAGACAGTTAAATCATCCATGAAAATTTCCAAACAATTTTCAACCATGTCGCAAAAAATACTTAGCATACATCTTTGAAATGTTGCTGGGGCATTGCATAAACCAAATGGCATCCTTCTGAATGCAAATGTTCCAAAAGGACATGTGAATGTAGTTTTTTCTTGATCTTCGAGTGCAATGGGAATTTGATAATAACCTGAATATCCATCAAGAAAACAGTAGTATGGATGACCTGCTACTATTTCTAAAATTTGATCCAAAAATGGTAATAAAAAATGATCTTTTCTAGTGGCGTCATTTAATTTTCTATAATCAATACACATCCGCCAACTAGATGGGACTCGACTTGTTAACAATTCACCTTTTTCATTTTTTATCACTGTGATGCCAGATTTTTTTGGAACTACTTGTGTTGGGCTTACCCACTTACTATCAGAAATAAGGTAGATAATCCAAACATCAAGTAGTTTGAGAACTTCAGTTTTCACAACATCTTTCATGTGTGGATTTAATCTCCTTTGTGGTTGTTGAGATGTTTTTGAATTTTCTTCTAAGTGAATTTTTTGAGTGCAAATTAGTGGATTAATGCCCTTGAGATCTTTTAGTGTCCAACCAATTGCATTTTTATTTCTTTTAAGCATATCAACTAATTTACCTTCTTGATCACTTTCTAGTTTGGAAGAAATTACCACGGGATATGTTCCATCTTCTCCAAGAAATGCATACTTCAATTCTTCTGGCAAGGGTTTTAACTCCAATATGGGTGGTTCGTCTTTGTTTTCATATTTTGCATCAAATTCTCTCTCTGATCATGGTAATGAGTGATACCTGATAAAATCATCAAGATCAATTTCAATATTTTCTTTAACAGTTTCAATTGAACAAATATCTAATTGATCACGAGTACTCCCTTCTTGAATGTTTTCTTCCACAAGAGTTTCAATAATATTTTCATCTTCACTTTCATCTCCTTTTTCATGTGGTTGCTTACAAAGATTAAAAACATTGAGATCCAAGGTCATGTTACCAAATGACAACTTCATTATTCCATTCCTGCAATTTATAAGAGCATTAGAAGTTGCTAAAAATTGACGACCCAGAATTACAGGAATTGCATTACAAGCTTCGATAGGTTGTGTATCTAAAACTATGAAATCGACAGGATATACAAAGTTATCAACTTGGACAAATACGTCTTCTACCATACTCTTGGCACCTTAACAGATCTATCGGCAAGTAAAAGTGTTACCGAAGTAGGTTTTAATTCGCCTAGATTGAGTTCTTTATAAACTGAATATGGAAGTAAATTCACACTAGCTCCAAGATCAAGCAAGGCTTTTTTAATCTTTCGTTCTCCAATAATACATGAAATAGTAGGACAACCAGGGTCTTTGTATTTCAAAGTATTATTATTTTGAATGATTGCACTTACTTTTTCGGCTAAAAATGCTTTCTTTTTTACATTCAATTTTCTTTTCACAGTGCACAAGTCTTTCAAAAATTTGGCATATGATGGTACCTGTTTTATTGCATCTAATAAAGGAATATTAAATTTTACTTGTTTAAAAATATCATATATATCAGAATTCAAATTTAATTTTTTTGTATTTTTCAATGCATGAGGGAATGGTGGTGATGCTGTCTGTTGAACCTCCTCTTCGCAAGTTATGGGTTCCACTTCCTTACCCTTTTGAGTTGATTTATCATCATCTTGACAAGGTTCAAGAATGGATTTTTCCACAACCTTACCACTTCGAAGGGTCATAAAAATTTTTACCTGATCCATCGGTTGAGTTCCAGAAATTCCAGTTTGTGAATGATGATCCTTGGGATTAGGCAGAGGTTGTGAAGGAAATTTACCTTTTTTATGAACATTAAGTGCAGATGCAAATTTAGCAAGAGTATCTTTCAAATCTGTCATGGTTTGAGCAGTTTGAGTATTGATAGACTCTTTCTTTGCAATGAAAGAATTCAATGTATCTTCCAAATTTCTTTTAGGTGGAGGAACATAAGGTGCATAATTTTGAAAATTTTGTTGATTTTGGAAATGTGGTTGTGAAAATTGTGCAGCATTATCATTCCTTCAACTAAAATTTGGATGATTTCGCCAACCTGGATTGTAATTTTGAGAAAATGGTTCAAAATTTGGCCTTTTGAAATTGTTCAAAACATTGGCTTGTTCATGGAGACATTCTTTAAAAGAGGGCAAAGTGGGACAATCTTTTGTAAAATGATCACTTGTATCACAGATGTGACACGCAATTTCTTGAACAGATTTTAATTGACCATTCTTTTTCAATTCAACTACCTCAACTTCTCTTGCCAAAGAGGTAAATCTAGCTTGAAGATCATGTTCATCTTTGAGAGTGTACATACCTCCACCAGATGTAGGAGATTGAATCTTGTTTGATGGTTCCATTGTACCTATAGTGTCCCAATTTTGAGCATTTTCAGCTAATGAATCGAGATACTCAATTGCCTCATTTGGATCTTTAACTTCAAATGTTCCAATGGACATAAATTCAACCATTTGCCTATCTTTAGTTGTTAAGCATTCATAAAATTGAGAAACAACTCTCCAAATTTCAAAACCATGACGTGGACAAAGATTAAGCAATTCTTTGTATCTATCCCAACACTGATAAAAAGTTTCTCCTTGTTTTTGAGTGAAAGTGATGATTTGCCTTTTGAAAGAATTTGTTCTATGAGATGGAAAAACTTTTTCAAAAATTGTTGTTGCAATTCATCCCAAGTTCGAATGGATCCCGATCTAAGATTTTGAAGCCAAGTTTTAGCTTTATCTTTTAAAGAAAAAGGTAAAAGCTTAAGTCGAATGGTGTTCATGCTACAATTTAGATCAGTATATGTGTTGCACACTTCTTCAAACTCTCGTAAATGCATGTATGGATTTTCAGAATCTAAGCCATGAAAATTGGGTAAAAGTGGGATAATACCAGGCTTAAAATTGAAATGAGATGCATCAGGGGGGAAAAAACTAGACATGAAGGTGCACTAGTACGTGTAGGATTCATGTGATCTCTAATTGTTCTTCGTCTATTATGATCATGTTGAGATTGAATTTCATCTTCATTTTCTTGGATGTGTTCTTCCGCCATGTTTTGTAAAAATAAAGGGTTATTTCGAATGAGTTGACCACTAAATGTACGTGACCAAATGCTCATACAAATTCAAATGCAAAAGAATAAAAACACACAAAAGCAATAAAAATTCAAATAAAAAAAAATAAAAT
The DNA here is from genome assembly GCF_022965805.1 of Primulina eburnea. NCBI lineage: Eukaryota > Viridiplantae > Streptophyta > Magnoliopsida > Lamiales > Gesneriaceae > Primulina > Primulina eburnea. Next base: position 27,244,325 of record NC_133102.1, on the reverse strand, counting down.
ATAAACAAAATTAAATAGACTTGAAATTAAATTATACTTCCCCGACAACAGCGCCAAAAACTTGTTGCGACTTTGATTGTTACACTCCTAAGAGCAGGTTGTCCACACAAGTAGTATAATTCGGTGAGTCCGAATATCGTATCCACAGGGAAGATAAGGTAATTACAGGTCCACTACAATGTCTTTTTGTTTTTGTTTTTGTTTTTGTTTTTGTTTTTGTTTTTTTTAAATGGTTTGAATCTTTAGTTGGTAATTTTTAATTGTTCAAATTTTAATTTAATTAGTTGAGATTAAAGGATATACTCTTGGTATTTTAATAAAATTAACATTAACGAACATTATTGAACTCCACTTAATAAAATAGTTCCAATATATTAAATAATCATATTTATATTATGTTATATATTATTATCTTATAAGTATATAATATATACCAAAACTTATAAATGTTGTCAAATATTTATTGTGCTATATATATATTTGTAAACACTAAATCAAGGTTCCCACTTTTAATGGTTGGTAAAACAAACTAACATTTAAATGGTACCAAGAAATTAATATTATGATATATTTATATATAGTAAATCAAGGTTCCCACTTTAAATGGTTGGTAAAACCAAACAAACATTTAAATGGTTCCAAAAATTTAATATTATAATATATTCATATATAATAAATCAAGGCATCCACTTTAAATGGTTGGTAATACCAAACTAACATTTAAATGGTTCCAAGAATTTAGTGTAACATATAACAAAAATAAATCAAAACTCCCACTTATAAGTAGGGTATAAAAATGCTTAAAGAAATAAATATAACATAAACAATAAATAATGATTAAATAATATAAAACATAGATTCTTACCTTTTAGTAACCTTATTATATGTGGGGACCCGGACGCTAATCAAGTTCTTAATCGTCATTGGGACTAATTAATCAATTATAAAACATGGTCTAAATTTTTTTTTAAAATGCAAAGCGGAAACGTAATGTAATTTACTTCAAATTACATATTAAACATAAACAGACAATCCTGTGTTATCTACAAGAATTCAACTTGGTTCAACTACATATCCATGCTGAATCCTAAGTTGCTTTGAAGCTCAGATCTCCACGCTATCTAGTCCAGCCTCGTTCTCTTCTTGACCCTGAACCTGTCCCACCTGTTGTCATGTACACATACAGACAAGACAACAGCCGGATAACTCCGGTGAGAATAAATCCCAGTATAAATCAACGAAACATGCAATCATATGATAAACATAAAAGCATGGACAGATAACAGCATAAAATATATCAAAAGCTGAAACATAATCAATATCAAACTATCGACAAAGCTCGTGACTCCACGACTCAGACTAGACTCAATCCTAGCCTAGGGATCCCGGTTTCCAGACATTGGCATTCTATATCAACCAACAGTAATAGAAAAGACTCCAGTTCTATCCACGTCGATATAGCATCGATCACCAGTAATAGAAGAAGCTTTGATTCTATCCACATCGGTATTGTATCGATCACCAGTAATAGAAGAAAACTCCGATTCTATCCACATCGATATGACATCGATCATCAGTAATAGAAGAAGTTATAATTCTATCCACATCGATACGGTACCGATCACCAGTAATAGAAGGAGCTAAAATTCTATCCACATCGATAGCCAATTATCCGGTGACAGACTATGGCACTATCGCCAATACACTATCTCATGATATCGTGCAATGTGCCCGTAGCGATCCCACCACTATTAGGCACTTCTGTCATAAGATTACTCTTCTAATACCTGCTATCTATAAATCAAGCGAACAAGTACATTAATCCACTCAATGCAATATCAATGCAATAAAGTAAAATATGTGATTTAGGGAAACTCAAGTCTAAACCGACTCAAGTCGATCTCCCAATACACATTGACTTATACCTTTATCTTCCTACTCTGACGAAGATGAAGTCCCGAATTCAACTCTGTCCATACCCAATCTGATAATGACAATCGAATAGGTATAATATCAATACACAACTCAATTCAATACATGTTCTGATCAATATTCAAATCAAAATATATTCTGATCAATATCGAATCAAGATACAATCTAATCCATATTGACGATATCACGATATAATCGAAATTACTACTGAATCTGATCAATATTAATCCCCTGATGTTTCGACGGTATAATAATACAATCTTGATAACCCGTCAGTCCCATCATCACAGATATAATACCAGACTTTGTAAACAGTATCAGTATAATTCATAATCTCAATGATAATACAATTATGATATCGAATCTCAATCAAATCGACTCCGAAAATCATAAGAATTACATAAACAGTCTGTTTTTCAATCTGACTTCGATTCTATGATGTCTAACATGACAAGAACATCATATATGAATCCTATTCAATTCTGACAATAGGATAATTTCAAAACATGTCAAAACGTAGCAAAACTTACGTCCAGTTGTAGCCTACATCAATAGGAACACGATACCGTATTCGGATTCAAAATCGAACGGACTGATTCTGCACAAATCGCGTTCTAAAGTCAAGAATCAATTCTCCAAAGGTTTCCTCGATTTTTTTTTCATTTCTTACAAAAGACTGAATTGTATATATATATATATATATATATATATATAATATATATATACATCTCGTGCATGATATGAACAAGTGGCAAGTTTACATTTTGCATGCCTGGCGCATATGCGCGCCCAAGTCCCGCGCATATGCGCCGGGCGTTCTATCCGAACTCCTCAAGGTTCATCCTCTCGCGCATATGCGCGCCTTCTGCCGTGCATGTGCGCCAACCTCTCTGCCCTGCTTTCGCACATGCGCCGTTCACATCGCGCATATGCGCCGAGCACTTCCTTAGGCTACTGGACACCTCGCGCATATGCGCGCCCTCACGTCGCGCAGATGCGCGGAGTCTTCTGTCAAAACCGCGCATGTGTGCGCACCAACTCGTGCATGTGCGCGTATGGCATTTTCTTCGCACATATTTTGCGTCTGTTCTCGTCTTTCCCGGTCCACTCCGTTCCTTCTATAATCACTTTAATTAATCAAGAACTCATCCCAGATTAATCTCAAATTACGGTAAATATACCCAAATCATTTCAATTACAGTAATCAAATTCTCGGGCCTTACATTATAATGCCAAGAGTTTCACCTTTTCATCTCAACTTTAGGAAGTTAGCTATTCATTATTCAAAGTGTAAAACTTTGAATACGAAATTAACATGCTAATTATATTTAAATGAAGAAATAAAAGAAAAATATAGAGAGAAATATTATGAACTCAAAGGTTTGTTCATAGAATGAGGGATATCTCAATACATTACAATGCACCCCTATTTATAGCCAAATTTGGGGAGACAACCACAAATAAATATTATTTTATTAAACATAAGTCTTCATTGGTGTTCCAAGATATTATATTATATTACACATCACTTTTGAAAATCTTCTTCTCTGAATTTGCTTCTTCACATAAAAAGAAACATGTGTATGATTGAGTTGTCTAGTTGTGGTATTTTTTTCAGACCATTTGACCAAGTAATTTGAGAGATATGGTCAAAATACTAGAACATGGTAAAACTGCCACTCCTTTGGTAATTTTATTTGTTGCTTAATTTGATCCCAATTGTGAGAGGATTTTTATCTCGTGCTTGCCATCAATATTGTAGATATTAACATCAACTTTCTACAGGTCCAAGAATCATCTTAATACCATTTGCAACGCCAAGTTTATTATTGTTTTATCGAACATGTAAAAAATAGTAAAAACTTGTAATTACACAACAACTTATATTTTATACAATTTATTATAAAACATATAATATTTAAACATTTAATAAAACAAAAACTATATATTTATATTATAAAACATTTAATTAATGTACAATTTTTATATTTATCAATAACCGCATTCGAATATAACTGAAAAATGATAACAATTACATACGGTATCCGTTCTTTGATCTGGTTTCGATTATACGATTATCACAATCTCAGGAACACATAATATAACTCAAATTATGATTCCCCCAATATTAAAATTTTGAACCATGCTGAAAAGTAAATAAACTCACATACTTTTGAAGCTCTTGACGAGAGAAGCCCAGAACTAAACTCGGATTGAAATTCAAACGGGCGGATCTTGCACAATCCAAAATTCTAACCTTCAAGGAAGAAGCTTGAAAATTTATATGGAGGGCCTCGTTTCTTTTCTGATTTCTGAAGTGGAAATGAAATTTTATCGTTTCATTTGCATGGCAAGACATGTGGCTCAATCTTCATGCTACACGTCTCGCGCATATGCGCATCCATCATCGGCGCATATGCGCGAGACTCTCTATCTCAGGAATTTTACCATTCACCACCTAGCGCATATGCGCGCCTCGTCTCGCGCATATGCGTGAGACCTATTATCTCAGCGCTTGTACATAAATCTGCTCAGGCATATGCGCGCCCTATCTCGTGCATATGCACGAGGTCTTCTGCCTCGGCATTGGCTGCTCGCGCATATGCGCGCCTCATCTCCGCGCATATGCGCGAGGTGTTCTGCACTCACATATATCACATGCTTTTTCCCACGTGTTCCTCGGTCTGTTCCTTCCATAATCACATAAATTCGTCAATTAAATAATTTCGGATTAAATGATATAATCTTGGCCATTACAATGTTCATAGTTGGTGAATATTATGAAGATGAATGGGTAGAATAGAAAGTTGATCTTGAGCCAAATAAGAAATGGAAGTGCAGAAACGGTATGAAAAATGTGACAGTATTTGTGGTTTTTAGTATAATGTTTTGTATATAGATCTAATTGATGTGAGGCTACATCCATTAGAAAGATAAGATATAAGATTAACTTTCATGTTTTGTGTTTTGTTCAAATAATTAGGGAAGACGAGTCAAAAGTGGCCCGAAGTGTGTCGTGTGTATCGTTGTTCCTACATTGACACATGTTGGGAGAATGAGCATACTTTTTTAATCATACCTTCAAATGACATGAGGCCAATTGGAGATGCAAGACAAGACATAGGACTACAACTTTCATGTTTACCACTTTGGCTAATTCGGAAGAAAATGTACAGTTTTGGCCCTTGCACAGTGGGTACACGGACCCATAGACGGACCCCTACATGGTGTCCGGGTTTTGCCAAGAAAAATGTGTGATTTCCAGTGTGTACACGGACCCATACACAGAGCGGGGTACGGGGTCCGTGTCTATGCATAGAAAACATGTTTTTGGTGTATTTGAAGGCTTTTATATCCATTTTCTAGAGGCTTCTTCATAGTTCTCCCATCATCATTTTTCTTAAACGTTTCTTGCTCTTTTCCCTCAAGATTTTTCTCTTCTTCAATTCTCCATTCCAAATCCAAGGATCATAGTTTATTTCTTAGTGTCTCCTACCTTAGATTTCAAGCTTCAAGGTAAGGACTTTGTATTTTTGGGAGTAGGAAGGATTTAAGTTGGGTTCTTTGATTCATTCAATTATTGGTGATGATTTATGGTTATTATTGTGAATATTTTTGTAGAATTCATTCAAGATCATCATAGCCATCATAGTGCTTGTGGGTTGTAAGTAGAAGCTTTCCCTTTCAAATGCTTACATGATATATATGTATATAAGCCATGTTTATTGATATCTAGCTCCTTTCATTGTTATATTATTGATGTATGTATTGTTATTTGTTCATTGATCCCAGAATGCCATTAAATTCAATGATAAGGAGCTAGTACTTTATTGTTTCCTACTAAGTATTTGCTAAACTGCCTCAATGAAATTTCCCATGATCAAAGCCAAGGAAATGATGGTTAATTCATGCATGTCATTGACCAATTTCATGATTATGAGTATCTTTGAGAGTTTGATATATATTTATATCAAAGAAATACTATCCACATGTCACAGGTCACAGAATTATCATTTCCTTTATTTTAATTCGTGCCATGAAATACCATCTATATTGCTTTGTTATCTATTATTCATTTAAGATGGTATTATTCATTGTTCATTGCCATTGTTTAGCCATGTTTCATGCGAAGCCATGTATAAGTACTTGTTATGTATAGCTTTCTACTTACTGAGTTTTATCTCATTCCAGTTAATGTCATGTAATGTAGGTGACAAGAATGAATGAAACGGATTGTCCGAGGCGGGAGAAGTCATTTTACATGATAAGGGGAAACTTTTGAATTGTATCACTTTTGTTGGGGTGTTGAACATTAAAAGTTTTGGGTATTTGGTATTTTGTATTAAATGAATTACACGTTGATGGTTCTTTTGAATATATGGTTAATGGAAAGGAAAAACTTTTTGGTGGTATTTTGAATGTTTTGTAAATGGATATGTGTGATTATTGGAAAATGTTTATGATCAAATAATACATTGTTCTTTCCCTTTTCAATGTTAAGGCTTCTGCGTATGTCATTTATTTTAAATGTTATTGTCATTGGAGTGGGTTGTTTCACGAAGACTATTAATGGATTTAATTCCATATAGGTGATAGTGGATCGTCTTACAAAATCAGTACATTTTCTTTCTATTAAGATAACCTTCAACATGATTCAGTATGCCGAGTTGTTTATTTGAGAAATCTTTCTTCGGCATGGGATTACTGTATCAGTTGTTTCTGACAGAGATCCGAGATTTACGTCATATTTTTTGGAAGAGTCTGCATGCAGCGATGAAGACCAAGTTATTATTCAATATATCATTCCACCCTCAAACCGATGATCAGTTCGAAAGAGTTATTCAAATTTTGGAAGATCTACTGCGAGCATGCTTATTGGTTTCCTAGGCAGTTGGAACAAATAAATTACCTCTTGTGGAGTTCATCTACAATAATAGCTATCAATCATCAATCAGGATGGCTCCTTTTTAGGCACTTTATGGAAGGAAATGTAGATATCCTATTCATTGGGACGAGGTTGGTGAAAGAAGAGAGATTGGTCTGGATGTGATTGAAGAGACTGTCGAGCTTGTAGTCAAAATTCGTGAGAGAATGAAGACTGCAAAAAGCAGACAAAAGAGTTATGCTGACAAGAGACGAAGAGAATTAGAGTTTGCAGTGAGAGACCATGTATTTGTGAAAATAGCACCCATGAAGGGTGTTATGCATTTTGGCAAGAAAGGTAAGCTTAGTCCAAGAATTATAGGCCCGTTCGAGATTTTGGAGAGGATTGGAACATTAGCTTATAGATTGGCATTGCCACCGATGCTTTATGGAGTTAACAATGTGTTCCATATTTCGATGCTACGAAAGTACATGTCAAATCTATCACACGTGATAAATTATGAACCGCTTCAATTAACTCCAAATATGACATATGAAGAAAGACATGTCCAAATCCTAGCAAGGCAAGAAAGAAGATTGCGAATAAAGTCATTCCAATGGTCAAGTGGCTGAACCACTCGGAAGAGTAAGCTACATGGGAAATCGAGATGGACTTGAAAAGTCGCTATCCAAAGCTATTAGGTAAGTTCCAATTTCGAGGACGAAATTTTATTTAAGGGGGGAGGAATTATAAGGTCCAAAATTAAGACGACGTAACTCAACTGCATGGAAATCTAGGAATTATGAAAAAAATGGTTATTTAATTTATTTTAATTTCTTAATTAATTATACGACATGCATGATTTGATGTCAAATATGATTGTATGTTCATTATGCATAAAAATATATTTTTAAAGATATTCGAGTTTTTATCGAGGAACGGAGACCGAGGGGTGAAAAATAGTAAAAAAATTTTACTAAATAATTGTTTAATTATTTAAAATACGATGATGATTTTTCATATTTTTGAAAATAAAGGGTTTTGAGGTGATTTTATATGCCGGGACGTAAATTATATCGGTGTTGGTTTTTCAACAAAAATACGAACTTTTTGGCAATCCTATTAATAAATTCACAAACTTATTTTTAATTGTTTTTAAACTTTAATTAAAAACTAATGGGCCTTATTTGTGTGCTTAATAGGCCTAAGCCTTGTTAGTGGATTTTTATTGTATTTAACATGTCAAACCCTCCCCCAAACCCTATTCAAACTCACGCCCCTTTCTGAAAAATCTCTCCAAAACCTCCCCAAGCAATTCACGACACACACACACTCAATAATTGGTAGAGAAAATTAAATGCTTTCAAGGGTTTGTCAGGCTTAGGCCCTCCTCGTCATCGTTCTTCGTCGTAAACGGATAATTGTGTGTTTAAAACGCAAAAGCACACCATACATCTCTTTTCTCATCTATCACATCGTATTATCGTTTTCAATTCGTTTGTATGAAAATCATGGTGTTCTTATTGTCATTTTCGGATTTTTGCATATACATGAGATAAACTAATGGCTTTATGTTCCAATTCATGTCCTATGCGTGTTACGGGGCTGCCATGATCTTAAGCTATGGTCAAGTGTTGTTCATACCTAATTTAAGTTCCTAGAACACACACACACCATAATCACGACAATCACAAAAGAAACAAACTGGTACAAAATTTTCCAGTCAAGTGATCATGTTGGCTCGGTTTTGATCAAGGAGGGGTTGGCTTGTCACGGCTTGAGTCCAGAGGTTAGCCAGGGATGTGGTTAGATCTAGGGTTGAGTCCTAGCCATGCTAGTGCTTGATTCGAGAGGGCTCGATGGAGTCCTAGCAAGCTATGGCTCCTACCAGAGAGCCCAAGTGCATCGCGCAGGTTTGCGCGGCTTGTGCAGGAAGGTGGGTTTGGTCTGTGGGTCAGGGGCTGGGCTAGGGTGCGTCCTTAGTGTCTTAGGCGAGTGCTCATCATGTTGTTTTAGTGGTTAGGGCGTCGGCTGGAACCTAGCAACAAAGAACGTAGTGTCCTTGTTGCATGAAGTCTCGGCCAACTTGTGTGCAGGTTGGGGTGATTCGATTTTCAACCTAGGGTCAGGTCCTAGGGTTTAGCATGAGTCTAGGAGGTACCTAAGGGGGCAGGGAAGGGGTTGGCTCATGATGGCTCGATCATGGCTCGAACAAAGATGGAGTAGGCTCGAGGGTGACTAGTTCATGGGTCTTAGGGTTTTTAAGATAAAATAAATCGAAACACGGCTCACAGGGGTCAAGTCGTAGTTCACTAGTTCATGGGTCCTAGGTTTTTCTAAAAAACCTAGTATTTAAGCTAAATAAAATTATGAGAAAATTAAGCTTAAATAATTATTTTGGACATGTTAGAGTAAATGAAATTAATAAAAATTCAACTTCGAAGAATTTTACGTCCAGGGGTAAAACGGTCTTTTTACACATATAAATTAGTAAACGTCATGACAGTGCTCTAAATGATGTTTTACATGCTATTATGATTATTTTTAATGTTTAAAGATTTTTATATGCCAAAATGTTTATGTTAAAGGTTTATGGATTTTTGTGAGGGAATTTACAACGAAACGATAAAGTTAAAAGAATATGTTGCATGCTTGTTTTTAAAAAGGAAAAATGATTTTTAATTCATGATTTTTGTAAAGTGATGAAAAGGTAAAACGTTGAAAGAAGTGAAATAATTGTGACTATGATGTTATGAGGATAAGAATGGGGATATTGTGAGGGAAAAGGCCCTAGAGAGAGCCCATTCATGGAAGAAGGCCGCAGAGGAAGCCAAACAATCGTATTTACATTCGATGAGGATAGGCCAAGGCTCAGTTGACAAGAGATCGTCAATGATATCCCCGTCGCCCAGTACCGTGGTTACATGTAGATAGATCGATCGACTTTTTGAGGACGAGGAAAGTCACAATTAACGATCTGAATTCAATAAAAAGGAAAATGTTTATGATCATGATAAAAGGATACATGTTATTAATGAGGTAAAGGAAAAAGGTTGAGGTTTATGTTATGCATGTCATGAAAATGTTATTTTTAAGTAAAAGTATTTTTACTGTTGCTTGTGTTTTTATACGTATTATTTGTTATAAAAATTATGGTGTGTTGAGTCTTTAGACTAACTAGGTGTGATGGATGCATGTGATTATGATGTTAATGTTACTGGAGGTCTTGATGGTAGACCTTGCTGGACTGTCGGTGCACATAACCCGTGGATCAGCGCTTCTACTTTTCCGCACTAATGATTTATGTTTAGGATTTATGTTAAAACATTTTAAATATTATTTATTTTTTCTTTAGAGTGGTTTTTGAGAGGATGATACTTTCACATTTATTGCTTTTTAGGGTTGGTAAAACATTTGACAATGTAATATTTTGACTATTTCCTTTGGATTTTTAAATACTAGTTGGTTGATGTTTTATATTAAAAGGGTGAAAAATATTCTATGAAAATATTTTTAAGTACATGTGAGAGGTCGACTGTTTTATGTTTAGGTTTTTTTTTTTAAAAAAAAAATCTACTTCTTCTTAAGCAATCTGAATGCTAGACGTTTCAAGTATAATGGGTATAGAAGTCAGAAAGGGTATAGAATGAGTGGCACGAAGATGACAGTTCCATCTTTTAGTGGGGAACCATATCCAAAGGCGTACCTTGAGGGGAAGAGAGAATGGAGTGTATATTTGAGAGCCGGGAGGATTATACGGATGCAATGAATGTAAGATTACATGGGATGACATGAAAAGGGTGATGAGGAAGGGATTTGTTCCAAATCACGACAATAGGAGAGGCGGTAGAAGAGATGAGCGTGGCTTGTATAAGATTCCTCTGACATCCAATTGGCGGACGAGCTTGGAAGAGGAAATCATCACTAGACCAATGAAGGAGTCGAGACATGAAGCTAGCAAATATGAATATCAAGGTACATTTAAAAACGCAAATTCTAGTACTTGTGATAATTTATGTTGTTGGTGTTTAGAAGTTGGACATGATATTAGCCGATGTCCACGTCAGGAGGTGACGGTAGTAAATTTGACAGCTCAGCTTGAATCTCAAGTGGAAGTTGAGGGTGTAGTTGAATCTGAATCTGAAGTTGAGGCCGTAGTTGAACTTGAAATTGAAGTTGAGGCTAGCATTGAAGATTATGTTATTCCACTAGTTAGTGAGTTGGACGTTGTTGAACAATAAACAATGGGGACCGTATCATTAGAAGGGGGAGAAGTGCTTAGCTTGTCTACTATGGATGAGGAGAATAGGCAAGGAGTAATTAGTGTGCATGAATTTGTTGAGGCACAAAATATTACATTGGTTCAATTGAATCCAAGTGTTGTTCTTGAGAATCAAGTGAATTTCCTTGAAATGAGCGAAAAAAAATTTAAAATGGCCGAAAGAAAGAGAGAATAAATGTGGGGACCCGGACGCTAATCATGATCTTAATCCTCATTGGGACTAATTAATCAATTATAAAAACAGGGTATAAATTTTTTTTTAAAAAAATACATAGCGGAAACGTAATGTAATTTACTCAAACTACATATTAAACATGAACATACAAATCGTGTGTTATTTACAAGAATTCCACTAGGTTCAACTACATATCAGTGTTGACTCCTATATTGCTTCGAAGCCCGGATCTCCACGCTATCTAATCTTCTCTCATCCTCTTCTTGACCTTGATCCAGCCCCACCTGTTGTCATGCACACATACAAAACAAGACAACAGCCGGAAACTCCGGTGAGATATGAATATCCCAGTATAAACAATGTATACATGCAATCATATATAAAAGCATATACAAAAGCATATATAAGAGATATTCATAACCTGTATCAAGTCAGAAACATAAATCAATACCAAGCATTCAATAATCATGAATGATATAAACAATGTAAATCAACATGTCGTATCAGACTCAACTCAACCGACGCGTCGTCTCAGACTCGACTCCACTGACGCGTCGTCTCAGACTCGACTTAACCTTAACCTAGGGATCCCGATGTCTGAATAATAATGATTATACCGAATCTCAGTCGATAGGAATGAATCAATCCTTAAACGGCATCGATATAATTCATATATCCAGTGTCTGGGCGAATCAGCCGCAGAATTGACGAATCAGTCAAGAATTAGGTGAATCAGCCAATAACCAGACGAATCAGCCTGTAATTAAGCGAATCAGCTTAAGTTTAGACGAATCAGTCAATAACCAGACGAATCATCCGGTGACTAGGTAAATCAGCCCATGACTCAACGACTCAGTACTCAATACATGCATTCAGCATCTAAACAAATCAGTCGATGACTAGCGAATCAACAGTCCTTACATGCAGTGGCTATAAATCAATAGAATACAAATATAAATCTTATCATACATTAGCTATAAATCAATAGACTACTATCATAAGTCTCATCAATTGCAAATGTCAATGCAATAAATGAAAGTATGTGATTTAGGGAGACTCGAGTCAAACCTCACTCGAGTTGTGCAATCCCAACTCCACATTAATTTATACCTTTCTTTCTGATATTCTGACTCTGTCGAAGTCTCGAACTCAAATCTGTCAATACTCAATCTGACAATAACAATATCGAGGAGTATACTATCAATACCCGTTCAAATCATTAATGTTTATAAACAGAATTCAATCAAATTCTGTTTCAACAACGTAACGTTATATTTTCAATATATCCAGTCATATCATATCAATCAGATATCACTTCCAATATCTCATAATCAATAACAACTCAATTCTGATATCAAATCGACTCCAAAACTACTCCGAACATCATAACAATTTCATAATCAGTCCGTTTCTCAATCTGGCTTCGATTCTATGATGTCTAATATGTCAAGAACAACATATATGAGTTCCATTCAATTCTGACAATATCATAATTTCAAAGCATGTCAAAACGTAGCAAAACTTACGTCCAGTTGTAGCCTACGTTGCTAGGAACTCGATACCGAAGTCGGATTTGAAATCAGACGGACGGATTTCTCGCAAAAGGCGTAAGGATTTTCTGTGCCAAAGCTTCGACCCCCTTCTCTGAATTTTTTTAGGAAATGAACGAGCAATTCTTACATATATATATCAAAATTGCATGCAAGAAACGTGTCTCATTTTCCATGCTGCACATCACACCGCGGGTGCGCTCCATCTTGCACCACGGGTGCGCTCATGCTTCGGCATTCTTATCCATTCTGAAATTGCACGACCGCGGGTGCGGTACATGTCGAGATCGCGGGTGCAGTCCTGCACCGCGGGTGCGGTAATACTTGCACCGCGGGTGCGGTCACCCTTCGATAAAACTGACCAAGTTTCTGTCCATGCACTGCGGGTGCGGTACATGCAAGGGCGAGGGTGCGGTGTTGCTTCGGCAACACACTCTGAAATTCAAAATAAATGGCCACACATTATCTTAATTCGTGTCTCAGTTGGCCCTTTCATTATCACGTTAAATTATAAGTCAATAATCCTTGATTAACAGTGATTAATTCCCGGGCATTACATTTCTCCCCCCCTTAGATCTGAGTTCGTCCTCGAACTCATAACAATCAATTCAGAGATATCGGAAGAAATGCATAACAGAGTTAAATCAAAACTCAACATCTGATTCCGGTCTGGAATAAGAATTTATTAAGTATAATGTCATAATATTTCTTCAGTACTTCTGACAGAATCAATCTCGCATAACTGGCTATACAACATCCGTATAACCCAATTTACAGCTCATGACATATCCGTATCATCAGCATTTATCAAATTTGGGTATCTCAAACAACGACACATACCATCTTCAGCTTCAAATACCAATCGTCATCATCCGACGTTGGTTTACTAAGTCTGTCCCTTCTGAACTATATTAATAGCTATCGTCATACATTTATAATAGGTCATAACAATTAGTGCTAACATCCCGCACTAAAGCTGTATCAAAGTCTTCCAATATTTGGATAATCCACTCTGACTGTCTGTCAAGTAGTGAGTACTATTCAGTATTCAGATATAATCTAGTAGCCCATACTGACTGTACATTCTGTCAAACGTTCAGACTCAACCAAAATCACGGTATAATATACTCAACTCTCAACACTCCTTGTAATCTCATCACTTTTCTGACAGAATCTCCGTAACATATCATATTTGTACATCTTCATGTACGGTTTAGCACTTGCAGACTGGGTCAGTCTGTCATTCCTAACTCAATCTGTAGTGACCCGTTCCAGAATCACCTACTAATTGAAAACTAAGCATGCAATTAACTTAATAATTACTAATCAGAGATAATAGCGGAAACAACTAACAAATGATAGTTATACAACCCAAACGAACTCTAGAACAACTCAAAATAAGGTAAAGAATATCTGGTACAACCATATCGAATCAAATGATACCGAAACTAAACCAACCGGCTACTCAACATCCTCCTTCTGCTCCTCCGGAACCATCCAACCTGAGACCTGCCCCGAGGGAATGGGGTGTCCAAGATAAACAAAACCGAGGACGTGAGCGATAAGAACGCCCAGTACAAAAGTATGAGTATACAGACCTATATGAAATGCACATGCTATGATCATGATACCGGGGTAGTCAAGAAACAGGAATCACAAAAGGATCTCAACAATGCTCAGTCTAGAGGCGCCAAGTGGATAGTGCCGCGCGGTCCAACCTCTGGGTCACTGCATCCACTACAAGACAGACGTGGACCTAAAATGTCCCGGACCACCGAAGCCCTCCCGACCCGTCGGCCACTGTGTACTCTCGGTGTCCATGCGTCCACAAGACAGGGCTGAGCGGCCCCAAGATATAGCTTATCTCGAAAGAGATACAGCTCAACAGCAAAGGCTATCTCGAAGGAGATACGGCTCAACATGAAATGCAACGTGCAGTAATAAACGTGACATAATAGCATGCATCATATGACATATATCAATGCACCACATAATCATGCAACACATATATGAATGTATACTCAACCAGGATATCTCGGATAGTACTTTCGTACCTCTATCACAGCAATCCTAATCCACTGGAACAACCAGACAACAGGTCTAATCCAAGCCTATTCATCAAGTGAAAACCATCACTAAACTTATCTACCAGACTTAACTAGATAATCCTGAGATAAATACTGATAAAATTCCAAACCTTCGTCCGTCGCTAGCCCGCTGATGCCGCTAGCTCCCAACTAGAGCACAGCTCTGCTACAAGACCAGCAGCTCCCTGCTAGTGCCCAAATCTCGGAACACGACTAGAACCTGTCAGAAACGACTGAAATGCTATGAAATTCTCTGAATTGGCGAGTCAAAATGAGGAAATCCGACCACTATTTATAGGCCATGTTCGGATCCTCCGAACACCACTTCGGAACGTCCGAACGCTACGTGTCCACTGGCTCTTGACAGCTCATGATCGGATCCTCCGATCATACACTTCGGACCGTCCGAACATGCACGTGTCCAGCTGCTCTTGACACCTCATGATCGGATCCACCGAACCTACACTTCGGAACGTCCGAACTCCCACGTGTCGATCAACTCTTGACACCTAATGATCGGATCCACCGAACTCACTTCGGACCTGCCGAACTCTTCGGTGCTTCCGAACCATCTTCGGACCTTCCGATCATGATTAATCACCATTAATCCGTTAATTACCCAATTCGGCATTCGGGCTACTACATTCTCCCCCCCTTAAAAGATTTCGTCCTCGAAATCAGGCTTAGAGAATGAACAAAACGAAATAACAACATCGCTATTATATCTCAATTGTTGTTGAATACAACTGATATCTCGATTACAATTGAAAAACACAAACATATACAAAGCAAAACTCAAAAGAGCTCTGGATGTTCTGAACGCATACGACTCTCTAACTCCCAAGTGGCTTCTTCAGTGCCTCTGCGCTGCCACTGTACTAAGACAAGAGGAATGATCTTATTCCGCAACACCTTGTCTTTGCGATCGAGAATCTGAACTGGTCGCTCCACGTAAGACAAATCTGATTCAAGTTGAACTTCAGAGGGATGCAAGATGTGAGACTCATCTGCTACGTATCGTCTCAACAAAGATACGTGGAACACATCATGAATACCGGACAAATACGGAGGTAATGCTAACCTGTAAGCTAAATCTCCCACACATTCTAGAATCTCAAAAGGACCAATGAATCTCGGAGATAGCTTACCCTTGAGACCAAATCTCAAAATCCTGCGAAAAGGCGAAACTCGGAGAAACACTTTCTCACCTGGCTGGAAATAAAGAGGTCGCCGCTTGGTGTTCGCATAACTAGCCTGTCGATCCTGGGCAATCTTAATCCTCTTCTTGATTACTGCAACTTTATCAATAGCCTGCTGGACTAACTCCGGTCCCTCAACATGTCGTTCACCAACTTCGTCCCAGAATAAAGGAGTACGACAACGTCGCCCATACAACGCCTCAAATGGTGCCATACCAATACTACGATGGTAGCTGTTGTTGTACGCGAACTCAATCAAAGGCAAATGATCCTGCCAAGCGGGTCCGAAATCCATAACACAGGCTCGCAACATATCCTCAAGCGTACGGATAGTCCTCTCTGACTGACCGTCAGTCTCCGGATGATAAGCAGTACTCAGACTCAGTGTAGTACCCAAAACTGACTGGAAACTACCCCAAAACCGTGAGGTAAAACGAGGATCTCTGTCACTGACAATACTGACCGGCACTCCATGCAAACGTACAATCTCCTGAATGTATAATCGAGCCATACGATCGAAAGTGAAATCCCGGTTATAAGACAGAAAATGAGCAGACTTGGTGAGTCGATCCACCACTACCCAAATAGCGTCACTATTCCTCGACGATAATGGCAAGTGAGTAATGAAATCCATCGCGATATGCTCCCACTTCCATTCAGGAATAGGTAGATTCAACAATAATCCTCCAGGTCGACGGTGCTCTGCCTTAACCTGTTGACAAACAAGACACTTGGAAACAAACTGATAAACACTGCGCTTCATCCCTTTCCACCAAAATCGTGTCCTCAAGTCTTTATACATCTTATTACTTCCTGGATGAATACTCAACTTACTTCGATGAGCATGAGATAAGATCTCCTCCCTCAAATTATCATCTTCTGGTACTACAACTCGATTAGACAAACACAGAAGACCATTAGACTGATAATGGAAACCGCTATCTCCACCCGCTAACCGAGCTAATCTCTGAGTCTTGAGATCAGACATCTGAGCATCTCGAATCCGAGCGAACAAGGCTGGCTCAGATAAAATGGTAGCAACACGAATGCTCTCCATACCTTTCCGATGTTTGAAATTAAATCCCAACGAACAACAATCCTGAATAGTACTAATCATAGCACTGGTCTGAAGTGCAGAAACTCTCACTTTGCGACTAAGAGCATCAGCTGTGAGATTTGCAGATCCTGGATGGTACTTGATCTCGCAGTCATAATCTTTCAGCAAATCCATCCAACGACGTTGCCTCATGTTCAACTCAGCCTGAGTGAACAGATATTTCAGACTCTTATGATCAGTAAAGATTTCAAACTTAACCCCGTACAAGTAATGACGCCAAATCTTCAGCGCGAACACAATAGCTGCCAACTCTAGATCATGAGTAGGATACTTCTCCTCGTGAGATTTCAGCTGTCTGGAAGCATAAGCAATCACATGACCGTTTTGCGTCAACACACACCCTAAGCCTTGAGAAGAGGCATCGGTGTAAACACTGAAACCATCAGATCCTGACGGTAACGCCAAAACAGGTGCAGAAGTCAGAAGTCGACGAAGCTCTCTGAAACTATCTTCGCACTCAGATGACCACTCAAATGGAACATCCTTCCGAGTAAGTTGCGTCAAAGGTCTAGCTACCTGGGAGAAATTCACGATGAAGCGACGATAATACCCTGCTAGACCTAGAAAACTACGGATCTCAGCCACCGTCGTAGGTCGTGACCAATTTAGCACTGCCTCAATCTTGCTGGAATCCACAGAAATTCCTTCCTTGGAAATCACATGACCAAGGAATACTACACGATCAATCCAGAACTCGCACTTACTCAGCTTAGCATACAATTGCTTCTCGCGAAGAATCTGCAACACAATCCTCAAGTGCCGGACATGCTCTTCCACACTATGAGAATAGATCAAGATATCGTCAATGAAAACCACCACAAACTGATCCAGAAAATCTCGGAAGACTCGGTTCATCAGATTCATGAACACCGCTGGCGCATTCGTCAATCCGAATGGCATAACTAGAAACTCGTAATGCCCATAACGAGTACGAAATGCAGTCTTGGAAATATCATCATCTCTGACTCTCATCTGATGATAACCTGATCGCAAGTCGATCTTGGAGTAAACAGAAGTACCCTGAAGCTGATCGAACAAGTCATCAATACGGGGTAATGGGTACTTGTTTTTGATCGTCACCCGATTCAGCTGGCGATAATCAATGCACAACCGCATCGATCCATCCTTCTTCTTGACAAACAAGACTGGAGCTCCCCAAGGCGAAACACTCGGGCGAATATAACCCTTATCAAGAAGATCCTGCAATTGCTGCTTCAGCTCTCTCATCTCTGACGGAGCCAGACGATAGGGGGCACGAGAAATCGGTGCAGTCCCTGGCATTAATTCAATGCCAAACTCCACCTCTCTAACCGGAGGAAAACCAGGAATCTCTTCTGGAAATACATCAGGAAATTCACAAACCACTGGAATATCCTCTATACCAACACTACCTGTGGACGTATCAATTGCATAGATGAGGTAGCCTTCCCCGCCCGCCTCTAAAGCACGACAGGCTTTCAGAGCAGATACTACTGGCATCGGAGGTCGCGCTCCCTCACCATAGAAAAACCAACTAGAGCTCTCAGTCGTACGAAACTGAACAAGCTTCTGGTAACAATCCACAGTAGCTCGGTAGGTAGTCAAAATGTCTATACCCAAAATACAATCAAAATCTTCCATCTCCAGAATCATAAGATTCGCAGTCAACTCGTTACCCTCAAAATCTAAAGGACAACCCATCACTAGACGTTTGGCTAAAACCGAATGACCCATCGGGGTAGAAACAGAAAGAATGACGTCTAGAGAAACATACGGTAACTTATGACGTTTAACGAATCGTGCAGAAATGAATGAATGAGATGCTCCGGTATCTATAAGAACAAAAGCAGGAATACCGCATAAACAAAAAGTACCTGCTATGACTCTCTCGGTCTCGTCTGCAGCCTGATCCTGGTTCAACGCAAAAACTTGACCTTGGGCACGAGGTCGAAGATTCGAACTACCCACTGCCTGACCCTGCCTCCTCTGCTGAACAGTCGCCTGAGATCCAGAATCAGATCCTGCTCCACCTCGCAACTGAGGACAATTCTTCTTAATATGCCCCATCTCTCCGCACTGATAACAAGCTCCTGCGGCTACTCGGCATTGCTCCGATGGATGGTTCTTCCCACAATGCGCACAAGACTCCTTCTTCTTACCAAAGCGGAAAACACCGCTAGATCGAGATCTAGATCCAGAAGAAGACGAACCAGATTTCTTGAACGACTGAGATCGAGGCCTCAAAGTACTCGGAGGTCTAGAAGAAAGAATAGCCCTACCACGCTGGAGACTGATCTCTGCTTGACGACACCGGTTCACCAACCCATCGTACGAAGTAGGATTATCACAGACAGTGACTCGATCAAAGATCTCCTGATTAAGGCCCTGGAGGAAATGATCATACTTGGCCTCAGAACTGCCACTGATATGAGGAGCGAAGGGTAATAACTCAAAGAATTTCTGCTGATATTCATCAACAGACATACTCCCCTGCTTCAGGTTCAAGAGCTCAATCGTCTTGGCCTGGCGAAGGGCTGGAGGAAAGTACAGCTGCATGAACGCTGCACGGAAATCGACCCAAGTCGCTCTACCCTGAGACTGAACTATCGGCGCAGAAGTCGATCGCCACCACCTGCGAGCACGGCCCTCAAGAAGAAAACTAAGGGTCTCCATCTTCTGCTCATCGGTGCACTGGAATGCGCGGAAACAACTCTCCATGCGCTCTAACCAATCCTCCGCATCATCGGGAGTCTCACCGCCAACTAAAGGCTTAGGCCCCATCTGCATGAAACGATGCATATCGAAACGCCTAGGACCATCCCGACGATGACGATGCTCATGGTGACGCCTAAGATCATCTTGGTCACCCCATCGACCTACACTCCCCTGACTACTCCCGTCATCAAAATGGTCAGCCATCGCTACAAGATAGAATAGGGAAAAATGGTCAACGGAAATCCCAAAACAAAATCTATATCCCAAAATCCTACGCATGCTCTGATACCATAAATGTAGTGACCCGTTCCAGAATCACCTACTAATTGAAAACTAAGCATGCAATTAACTTAATAATTACTAATCAGAGATAATAGCGGAAACAACTAACAAATGATAGTTATACAACCCAAACGAACTCTAGAACAACTCAAAATAAGGTAAAGAATATCTGGTACAACCATATCGAATCAAATGATACCGAAACTAAACCAACCGGCTACTCAACATCCTCCTTCTGCTCCTCCGGAACCATCCAACCTGAGACCTGCCCCGAGGGAATGGGGTGTCCAAGATAAACAAAACCGAGGACGTGAGCGATAAGAACGCCCAGTACAAAAGTATGAGTATACAGACCTATATGAAATGCACATGCTATGATCATGATACCGGGGTAGTCAAGAAACAGGAATCACAAAAGGATCTCAACAATGCTCAGTCTAGAGGCGCCAAGTGGATAGTGCCGCGCGGTCCAACCTCTGGGTCACTGCATCCACTACAAGACAGACGTGGACCTAAAATGTCCCGGACCACCGAAGCCCTCCCGACCCGTCGGCCACTGTGTACTCTCGGTGTCCATGCGTCCACAAGACAGGGCTGAGCGGCCCCAAGATATAGCTTATCTCGAAAGAGATACAGCTCAACAGCAAAGGCTATCTCGAAGGAGATACGGCTCAACATGAAATGCAACGTGCAGTAATAAACGTGACATAATAGCATGCATCATATGACATATATCAATGCACCACATAATCATGCAACACATATATGAATGTATACTCAACCAGGATATCTCGGATAGTACTTTCGTACCTCTATCACAGCAATCCTAATCCACTGGAACAACCAGACAACAGGTCTAATCCAAGCCTATTCATCAAGTGAAAACCATCACTAAACTTATCTACCAGACTTAACTAGATAATCCTGAGATAAATACTGATAAAATTCCAAACCTTCGTCCGTCGCTAGCCCGCTGATGCCGCTAGCTCCCAACTAGAGCACAGCTCTGCTACAAGACCAGCAGCTCCCTGCTAGTGCCCAAATCTCGGAACACGACTAGAACCTGTCAGAAACGACTGAAATGCTATGAAATTCTCTGAATTGGCGAGTCAAAATGAGGAAATCCGACCACTATTTATAGGCCATGTTCGGATCCTCCGAACACCACTTCGGAACGTCCGAACGCTACGTGTCCACTGGCTCTTGACAGCTCATGATCGGATCCTCCGATCATACACTTCGGACCGTCCGAACATGCACGTGTCCAGCTGCTCTTGACACCTCATGATCGGATCCACCGAACCTACACTTCGGAACGTCCGAACTCCCACGTGTCGATCAACTCTTGACACCTAATGATCGGATCCACCGAACTCACTTCGGACCTGCCGAACTCTTCGGTGCTTCCGAACCATCTTCGGACCTTCCGATCATGATTAATCACCATTAATCCGTTAATTACCCAATTCGGCATTCGGGCTACTACACAATCAATACTCAATTCCGAGAGGAATGTAGTAACTTCATCACGATATCCTTGGAAAGGTAATCTCATTTCCATTCAGGAATCGATAAATTATCTAACCAATCTCTTGGTTTGTTTTCTTTCTGTCTTTATCTGTCTGTAATTCAGACATTTCAGCCCAATCTCTGTCATATCTAATCTCATCTGTTTCTATCAAAACATTTTCTGCTATCCGGATGCCTATTGAATCAAGTATTGCATCTTTTTGACAATCTATGTCATTTTACATTCGAAATATCGAGCACAAACAAATCAGTTATTAACATACAATACAGTGTTACTTACCTGATATTCTGAATCGACACCCTGTTCTGACTATCGATATTGAGTTCTAAACATTCTAATCAACTTTTTGAACTGCTAACGTTTCAAAATCAGCCCTGATTCGGACTGTGCAATATAATCTCCATTATCTATAATCTGTCTCAAGCACGTATTCAGAATAACATCAATATTCAATCAGATTCAAAACATGCTAGACTCATTGATACCGATCTGCTAAACTCATAAACCGCAAATGTCTGACACCGATGTCAACCTCGGCTGACTAATCATGGTTTAACTCTGCTAAACTCAACAGATACATCATTTTCAGATATAAAATCCCTGGACACAATCTGTCTCAATCAGGATTTACCATATTAACAGTTTTTAAGATCAGTTCCAGGTTAAAATCAATCTTTTTAACGGAAATCAGTTCTACAGTCTTATCGGGGGAAAACATCAATAACTTTCTTATCATTGGTAAATCAGCCCATGATAGACTCAATTTCAGTAAATCAACTGAATACATAAGGAGTCATTCTGCTCCTTTCTGTAATAATCGAGTCATAGCTAGTACCAATATCAAAAGAATTCACAATCTAGAATCTTTATCGTACAATATTCATCCCCAAGCCCTCTCAGGTCCAGTTCTCACCATCTTCTGGAATTAACCTATGGTAGCTCTGTACTTGGTCAGCATATCAATATCAGTAATGCAGTTCCAAAATCATAGAACACCAGTACAATACCATCTACCACACAATCTAACTCGATCTCATTCTTATCCTACTGTAGTCTACAAGATCTAACAGAAATCGTTGATACAAGATTTTTTTCCCAAAGGAACAGAAACAAATACTACAGTAAATAGGGACTCAACAGATAATGCATGCATCAATGCAAATCTCTCAGAAATAAAAGTATATGAAGCACCAGTATCCCTCAATACATATGCAAGATAATCAAACAAATCAGTTACCTGCAACATCATCATCTGGTGCTTCCTGAGCCTGCTCCTCTGTAATAGCCGAGCCCGGTGTACGGTACGATTTAAGTTTCGTATGTTATTTGGGTTATGTGATTAGATGTTTAGAGTTGTGTTTTGGGCCATAGTATTATTGGTTATTATTGTTCTTGAGGTGTTAGTTGTTGTTGGTTGTTCGTTTCAGAGTTTCGTATCAATTTTAATTGCGTTGGTTTTGTTCATTGCCGTAGCAAGAGTGCACCCGCGCTCTTAGAGGAGTGCCCCCGCGGTGTACTGTTCATGATTTTGGATTTGGGAGGCCGTAGCAGCACCGCACCCGCGGTAGTGCAAGGACCGCACCCGCGGTGTGCACCGCACCCGCGGTACATGCAGCGCCGCACCCGCGGTGTTAGTGGTTCAGGATTTTTGTGGAGTGCCGTGAGCTCAGCGCACCCGCGGTGCTTGTGGCAGCGCACCCGCGGTCTAGGTATGGGCGAGTTTTTAAGTGACTTTTTGAGAGTTGTTGGCCATACCTTACCTTATCTCCTTCCTCCATGTCCGATTTTCTCTCCATTTGCAAGGGTTTTCTTCCATTTCTTTTGCTTCCTATCTTCGATTCGTGGATCTAGTTCGATTTTCGACTTGAGATCGAGGTTCTCCTTGGTGCTAGGAAGCTTAGGTAAGTTTTTGGTTGAGTTCTATCATGGTTTTTGGTAATGAGATGCTATAGGTTGATGTATTGGTTGGTTTAATGGATTATTTGACTTGTATTTTTGGATATAGAGTTGATTTTGGTATTATTTATGGATTATTGTTGTAGGTGGTGTACCAAGAGTATAGTTTGGAGGTGTTCTATTGGTTTGTAAGTGGAATTTCATCCCTTTGCTCACATGATGTTATATGTATTGTATTTCAAAGGTTTCAAAGTGTTATTCCCTTCAATTGATCCATTGTTATGTATTGATTCCATTGATTATCTATTGGAGGCATTGTATGTCTCATTTATTGGAAAGGGAATACAAGAGAAAAGATATAGTTTCCAAAGTGATTGTTTAAATGCTATTGAGAATTCAAATGTTTTTATTGGATTGATTGAATCATAGTCAAAGCATTGCATGCAATTAGTTGATCAACGCCCATAGGCTTTTATCCCTCATAGTTATCGATTTATATCGATGGGATATTTGCAACCAGTGTCGGAGATACTATTGATATCAATCCAACCAGAGAAAAGAGAAATACCATCGTATTGCTATCTATTGCTATGTTATTGCTACAATTATTGCTACAGTATTCATGTTTCAGAGTTGATGGTATTTATGATTTTAAAGTCATGCTTTACATGGTATACTATGTATCATTGCTATGTAGAGTTCCACTTGCTGAGTTTTTATACTCATTTCAGTTATTTTCATGTGATGCAGATAAGAGCGACAGACCAGGACGTTGACTGTGGTCAGAGGTCATATGCATACGAAGATTGGAAGGATGATGTTTTTGCAAATATTTTGGGACATGATCATAGGAATGATTGTTTTGTATTTTGTATATCATTTGAATGATCATGTATTTATTTTGTAAACATTTTATGAAATGTATTTTGAAACTCCTTCCATTTGAAAGAAAATTTTAAATTCCGCTGTATTTTTATCGTTACGGGTCAGGGTGTCACATTTAGTGGTATCAGAGCACCGGTTCTTCGGACCAATGCATATGACTTCGTCTACTTTCAATTGTCCGGGTATGTTTTCTTTGCATCTATTTATTCATTGTTATCTATTGATTGGTGTCTTGTGAGCAATTGTAGAGTATGCCACCTAAGAGAAAAGCAGTAGAGGGTGAGGATAGTTCTTCCTCTAGAGTTGTCGATGAGTTCGGCAAGTTGCTTAAGGAGCAGGCCAAGGTCCATAGCGAGCAGATTCAGCAGCTGCTTCGATTGCAAGGAACAGGACAGGGTAGAGGCCAAGGTAGAGTTCCAGTTGCTCAGGCTGTTGGCACTGATGCCGTCTTTTCTGCTTTCAAGAGAATGAATCCACCGCAATTCGCAGGTAGCACCGATCCTTTAGTTGCTGTCGAGTGGGTCAAGGCTTTAGAGGCGATCTTCGATCATCTCCAGTACGAGGACAAAGACATGATCAGTTGTGCATTTTTCATGTTGGTTAAGGCTGCCCGCATTTGGTGGAATGCGACGAAGGTTGGTGTGACTGTTTCGACACTGAAGTGGTCAGAGTTCACGGACTTGTTCTATGACAAGTATTTTCCAGACGCACTTCGAGCGAGGAAGGTTACGGAGTTCTTGGAGCTTCGACAGGGGAGCTTGGATGTCGGTGAGTATATTCCCAAGTTTGAGGAGGGTTGCTTGTTTGCTCCTTACATTGCTTCCAATGACAAAGACAAAGGCGCTCATTTCATTCGAGGCCTTAGAGCTGAGATTCGTCGTGATATCAACATGTCCAAGGCCGTGACTTTCAAGGAGATCGTGTCCAAAGCTTTGTTGGCCGAGCAGGACGAGAAGGACATCACTAGAGAGAGGCAGGAGAGGCACCAGGCCATTGCTCAGAGAGGCCAAGGCTCGAATCAGAGGGGCAGGGATCGTTTCAAGGGCAAGGGCAAGATGGAGTCGAGTCCTAGACCACCGCCAGTTCCAGTTGATCCCGAGAAGCCACTGTGTCCTAAGTGTGGCAAGCATCATCGAGGAGAGTGCAGATTTGGCACTCAGTCTTGCTATCGCTTGTGGCACGGCAGGCCACGTTGCCAGAGATTGTCCACGAGGAGCTAGCCAAGGGAAGGTGCAGGGTCGTATCTTTACGATGACCAAGGAAGGTATTAATCATGATTCTTCATTGATCTCTAGTACTATTTTGATTTCAGGCAGAGTAGCTACGACTTTGATAGATACTGGTGCTACTCATTCTTTTATGTCTGAATTGTTTTTGAGATCTTTGGGTATAGTTCCTTCTGTTCTTCCCCTCCAGCTTAGTGTTGTTTTGCCTTCGGGGGACGTGTTTTGCCCGACATCGATTGTGATTGCGTGCCCTGTTTGTATTGAGGAGCGAGTTGTCTTCGCTGATTTGATTGTTATCCCTATGGTTGCCTTTGATGTTATTCTTGGCATGGATTGGCTTTCGACTTACCGTGCAGTTATCGATTGTGTTGCTAAGAAGGTGACTTTTGCAGATGATGGCCAGGGAGGAGTTCTCGCCAGCACAGGTACTTCGCTGGTCCTTCCTTTTATTTCTTGTCTTGAGGCTGAGAAGTTGATGTGTAGAGGTTGTGATGTGTTTATGGCTTCTATTGTGGATGTGGATAGACTGATTAAGTTGAATATTGATGATATCGATGTTGTGAGGGAGTTTGCTGATGTGTTTGAGGATGATGTTCCAGGTTTGCCGTCGGATAGGGATGTTGAGTTTTCGATCGATTTAGCTCCAGGTACGGTTCCTATTTCTAAGGCTCCGTACAGGATGGCCCCTACCGAGATGAAGGAGTTGAAGGCGCAATTGCAGGATCTAGTGGACAAAGGTTTCATTCGACCAAGTTCTTCGCCTTGGGGAGCTCCGGTCCTTTTTGTCAAGAAGAAGGATGGTTCTTTGCGTCTGTGTATCGACTACAGAGAGCTCAACAAAGTGACTGTCAAGAACAAGTATCCGTTGCCACGGATTGACGACCTATTTGACCAGCTCCATGGTGCCACTGTCTTTTTGAAGATTGATCTTCGGTCTGGCTACTATCAGTTGAAGGTTAGGGAGTCCGATATCCCTAAGACGGCGTTCAGGACCAGGTATGGTCACTACGAGTTTCTCGTGATGTCTTTTGGTCTGACCAATGCCCCTTCAGTCTTTATGGATCTGATGAACCGTGTGTTCAAGCCTTATCTGGATAGCTTCGTCATTGTCTTTATCGACGATATCTTGATCTATTCCAAGACCAGAGAGCTTCATGTAGAGCATCTCAGAGTGGTTCTTCAGTTGTTGCGAGAGAAGAGGTTGTTTGCCAAGCTGAAGAAGTGTGAGTTTTGGCTAGATCAGATTTCTTTCCTAGGCCATGTTGTTTCGAGGGATGGCATTGCTGTTGATCCATTGAAGATAGAGGCGATTCAGAATTGGCCTATTCCTACTACTGTTTCAGAGGTACGCAGTTTCCTTGGTTTGGCGGGTTATTATCGTCGTTTCATTTCAGATTTTTCCAAGATTTCCCTGCCATTGTCCAATCTGACGAGGAAGACTGTGAAGTTCGAGTGGTCCATCGATTGCCAGAGTTCATTCCAAGAGCTGAAGGATAGATTGACGACAGCTCCTGTTCTTTCATTGCCTAGTGGTTCTGAAGATTTTGTTGTCTATACCGATGCGTCGAAGAGAGGCCTTGGTGCAGTGCTGATGCAGCGAGGTAAGGTCATTGCCTATGCTTCTCGTCAGTTAAAGGATTATGAGAAGAATTATCCGACGCACGCTTTGGAGCTAGCAGCTGTGGTTTTAGCCCTGAAGATTTGGAGACATTACTTGTATGGCGAAAAGTGTGAGATTTTCACAGACCACAAGAGTTTGAAGTATCTGTTTTCCCAGAAAGAGCTCAATATGCGACAAAGGAGGTGGTTAGAGCTTGTCAAAGATTATGATGTGACGATCAGTTACCACCCAGGGAAGGCGAACGTTGTGGCTGATGCTTTGAGTCGTAAATCGAGTGCTTCTTTGAGTTCTTTGATTCAGAGGCCATTGTTGATGGACTTGCATCGAGAGGATATTCTTTGGTAGTTCCGGGAACCATTGCTCGCCTTTCAGCGTTGGTCATTCGGACTACTTTGACGGACAGAATCCGTAGAGAGCAGTCGACTGATGTTCAGTTGACAGAGTTGAGAGCTAGAGCAGAGGAGAGAGGCAACTCAGAGTTTGGTTCGAGTGGTGATGGTTTGGTGACTTTCAGAGGCCGTATCTGTGTTCCTATTGGCGATGATATTCGACGAGACATTCTGACAGAGACTCATACCACGCCATATTCGATTCATCCAGGCAGTACGAAGATGTATCAGGATCTTCGTCGACTCTACTGGTGTCCAGGTATGAAGAAAGATATTGCTTTGTTCATTTCTCAGTGCCTTACTTTTCAGCAGGTGAAGATTGAGCATCAGAGACCTGCTGGGACATTGCTATCATTGCCGATTCCTCAGTGGAAGTGGGAGCACATTACGATGGATTTCGTGACTGGTCTTCCCAGAGTGCAGAAAGGATATAATTCCATTTGGGTTATCTTTGATCGATTGACCAAGTCAGCGCATTTTCTCCCAGTCAAGATGACGTACTCCATGAATCAGTATGCCGAGGATTATATTGCAGAGATTGTTAGACTTCATGGTGTTCCTGTGTCGATCGTGTCTGATCGTGATCCTAGATTTACCTCCGAGTTTTGGAAGAGTCTGCACAGAGCTATGGGATCACGGTTAGCGTTCAGTACAGCTTATCACCCTCAGAGCGACGGTCAGTCAGAGAGAGTCATTCAGATTCTTGAGGATATGCTCAGAGCTTGTACTATTGATTATTCTGGTAGCTGGGATTCTAAATTGCCACTTGTGGAGTTCACGTACAACAATAGCTACCAGGCGTCGATTGGGATGGCACCGTATGAGGCACTTTATGGCAGGAAGTGTAGATCACCCTTGTATTGGGATGAGGTTGGTGAGAGGAAGATGTTGGGACCAGAGTTGGTCCAACAGACTGCTGATGTTGTTGCTGTGATCCGAGAGAGGATGAAGACTGCGCAATCGAGACAGAAGAGCTATGCAGATGTTCGTCGTAGACCTTTGCAGTTCGAGGTTGGCGATCACGAGTTCTTGAAGATAGCACCTCTCATAGGTGTGATGCGATTTGACAAGAAGGGCAAGTTGAGTCCTAGATTCATTGGCCCTTTTGAGATCTTGGACAGAGTTGGTGACAGAGCCTACAGATTAGCCCTACCGCCAGATCTTGACAAAGTTCACAATGTGTTTCACGTATCGATGCTCAGGAAGTATGTTGCGAATCCTTCCCATGTCCTTCACCACGAGCCATTAGACTTGATGCCGAGTTTGACGTACCAAGAGATTCTGATTCAGATTCTGGATCGCACAGTTAGAGTTTTGAGGAACAAAGAGATCGGCATTGTTAAAGTCTTTTGGAGGAACTATTTGATCGAAGAGGCTACGTGGGAACCAGAGGATGAGATGAGAGAGAAGTATCCTGAGTTGTTCGTGCAGTGACGTCAATTTCGCGGACGAAATTCCTCTAAGGAGGGGAGATTGTAATAGCCGAGCCCGGTGTACGGTACGATTTAAGTTTCGTATGTTATTTGGGTTATGTGATTAGATGTTTAGAGTTGTGTTTTGGGCCATAGTATTATTGGTTATAATTGTTCTTGAGGTGTTAGTTGTTGTTGGTTGTTCGTTTCAGAGTTTCGAATCGATTTTAATTGCGTTGGTTTTGTTCATTGCCGTAGCAAGAGTGCACCCGCGCTCTTAGAGGAGTGCCCCCGCGGTGTACTGTTCATGATTTTGGATTTGGGAGGCCGTAGCATCACCGCACCCGCGGTAGTGCAAGGACCGCACCCGCGGTGTGCACCGCACCCGCGGTACTTGCAGGTGCCGCACCCACGGTGTTAGTGGTTCAGGATTTTTGTGGAGTGCCGTGAGCTCAGCGCACCCGCGGTGCTTGTGGCAGCGCACCCGCGGTCTAGGTATGGGCGAGTTTTTAAGTGACTTTTTGAGAGTTGTTGGCCATACCTTACCTTATCTCCTTCCTCCATGTCCGATTTTCTCTCCATTTGCAAGGGTTTTCTTCCATTTCTTTTGCTTCCTATCTTCGATTCGTGGATCTAGTTCGATTTTCGACTTGAGATCGAGGTTCTCCTTGGTGCTAGGAAGCTTAGGTAAGTTTTTGGTTGAGTTCTATCATGGTTTTTGGTAATGAGATGCTATAGGTTGATGTATTGGTTGGTTTAATGGATTATTTGACTTGTATTTTTGGATATAGAGTTGATTTTGGTATTATTTATGGATTATTGTTGTAGGTGGTGTACCAAGAGTATAGTTTGGAGGTGTTCTATTGGTTTGTAAGTGGAATTTCATCCCTTTGCTCACATGATGTTATATGTATTGTATTTCAAAGGTTTCAAAGTGTTATTCCCTTAAATTGATCCATTGTTATGTATTGATTCCATTGATTATCTATTGGAGGCATTGTATGTCTCATTTATTGGAAAGGGAATACAAGAGAAAAGATATAGTTTCCAAAGTGATTGTTTAAATGCTATTGAGAATTCAAATGTTTTTATTGGATTGATTGAATCATAGTCAAAGCATTGCATGCAATTAGTTGATCAACGCCCATAGGCTTTTATCCCTCACAGTTATCGATTTATATCGATGGGATATTTGCAACCACAGTCAGAGATACTATTGATATCAATCCAACCAGAGAAAAGAGAAATACCATCGTATTGCTATCTATTGCTATGTTATTGCTACAGTTATTGCTACAGTATTCATGTTTCAGAGTTGATGGTATTTATGATTTTAAAGTCATGCTTTACATGGTATACTATGTATCATTGCTATGTAGAGTTCCACTTGCTGAGTTTTTATACTCATTTCAGTTATTTTCATGTGATGCAGATAAGAGCGACAGACCAGGACGTTGACTGTGGTCAGAGGTCATATGCATACGAAGATTGGAAGGATGATGTTTTTGCAAATATTTTGGGACATGATCATAGGAATGATTGTTTTGTATTTTGTATATCATTTGAATGATCATGTATTTATTTTGTAAACATTTTATGAAATGTATTTTGAAACTCCTTCCATTTGAAAGAAAATTTTAATTCCGCTGTATTTTTATCGTTACGGGTCAGGGTGTCACATCCTCAGTCAAAGAAAATACTCTGGCCTGCTGTCTAGGATGCTGGCCAACTGTCTGGCTTCCTCCTAGCCTCTGCTGTGACTGAGATGGTGCTGGCTGAAATGAATGAACAGGAGCAGATCGTCTACTCCACTGTGCTGCTGATCCAGATGATTCGGTTCCATGGAATCTTTGGGAATCCCTCTGTGGACACACTCTGGCAAAATGTCCCTGTTGTTTGCAGAAGTGGCAGCTACCAAGTACTCCTTGGCATTGCTCAGTGGAATGTCTCCCTCCACAATTTCTGCAGTACACACCAGTATAACTCTGCTGAGAACCACTGGAGCTAGAAGAACTGCCGCCAGGCTTCTTAAACTGCTTTCCTCTAGCCTTCAGAAAATCTTTCTTTCCACCACTGCTACTGCCACTCTCGAATCGGGGAGGTGGTTGCTGTGGTCTCGACACTGGAGGAACAAATTCAGCTCCTCTCTGCCTTATCAGGCCCGCTTCAGCGCCTTTTGCTCTATTCATGGCATCAGCAAAGTTATTCGGTCGTCCTGTGTTCACCAAGGTAAAAATATCAGGATTCAAGCCATTGATGAACTGATCAGCAACGGCTTCGTCATTGTCAGCCACATGTGGAGCAAACTTCAACAAGGTAGAGAACTTGGTCACATATTCTTCAATGTTCAGCTGACCCTGTCTCAAATTGGCAAACTCCGCCCCCTTGTCTTTTCTGTACGATATTGGGAAAAATCTCTGATAAAACTCAGTTTTAAATACATCCCAAGTAATAATCGTACCTCGCTGCTCCAAGGCCCTCTTCATTGTAACCCACCAGCTTTTTGCAACATCAAGCAACTGGTGCCCAATTAATTTAATCCGGCGCTCATCACTGTACTCCAGTGAGTCAAACAGCATCTCAATATTACCTAACCAACTCTCACACTCGACCGATGTCTCAGTACCCTTCAGAGTGGGTGGTTTGAATGACTGAAACCTCTTCAGCAAGGTTTCCATTGGAGTCGGTGTTACATCCATTGGAGGATTTGATGTACTACGCTGTTCTGGTATTCTTCTGGGAGGCATATCTGAATATCACAAGGATTAGTAACTCAATCCAACAAACCTGTTTCAATTCAGTCCTTCCTCCGATCATCTTACTGCTGATCGAGAAACGGTACTGAGTCATTCTCAATAGTACATATTACCAATCAAATCAGATAAATCAAGTAATATGTATGTCAAAGCAGTAAATCATGCTAGCAATCAAAAGCAGGAAAGAAAACACATTCTACCCCGCTCACTGGCTCCTATCTCAATCTCAAGGATCTATCGCTCTGATACCACTTGTTGTGGGGACCCGGACGCTAATCATGATCTTAATCCTCATTGGGACTAATTAATCAATTATAAAAACAGGGTCTAAATTTTTTTTTTTTAAATACATAGCGGAAACGTAATGTAATTTAGTCAAACTACATATTAAACATGAACATACAAATCGTGTGTTATTTACAAGAATTCCACTAGGTTCAACTACATATCAGTGTTGACTCCTATGTTGCTTCGAAGCCCGGATCTCCACGCTATCTAATCTTCTCTCATCCTCTTCTTGACCCTGATCCAGCCCCACCTGTTGTCATGCACACATACAAAACAAGACAACAGACGGAAACTCCGGTGAGATATGAATATCCCAGTATAAACAATGTATACATGCAATCATATATAAAAGCATATACAAAAGCATATATAAGAGATATTCTTAACCTGTATCAAGTCAGAAATATAAATCAATACCAAGCATTCAATAATCATGAATGATATAAACAATGTAAATCAACATGTCGTATCAGACTCAACTCAACCGACGCGTCGTCTCAGACTCGACTCCACTGACGCGTCGTCTCATACTCGACTCAACCTTAACCTAGGGATCCCGATGTCTGAATAATAATGATTATACCGAATCTCAGTCGATAGGAATGAATCAATCCCTAAACGGCATCGATATAATTCATATATCCAGTGTCTGGGCGAATCAGCCGCAGAATTGACGAATCAGTCAAGAATTAGGTGAATCAGCCAATAACCAGACGAATCAGCCTGTAATTAAGCGAATCAGCTTAAGTTTAGACGAATCAGTCAATAACCAGACGAATCAGCCGGTGACTAGGTGAATCAGCCCATGACTCAACGACTCAGTACTCAATACATGCATTCAACATCTAAACAAATCAGTCGATGACTAGCGAATCAGCAGTCCTTACATGCAATTGCTATAAATCAATAGACTACAAATATAAATCTTATCATACATTAGCTATAAATCAATAGACTACTATCATAAGTCTCATCAATTGCAAATGTCAATGCAATAAATGAAAGTATGTGATTTAGGGAGACTCGAGTCAAACCTCACTCGAGTTGTGCAATCCCAACTCAACATTAATTTATATCTTTCTTTCTGATATTCTGACTCTGTCGAAGTCTCGAACTCAAATCTGTCAATACTCAATCTGACAATAACAATATCGAGGAGTATACTATCAATACCCGTTCAAATCAATACTGGATATAAACAGAATTCAATCAAATTCTGTTTCAACAACGTAACGTTATATTTTAAATATATCCATTCATAACATATCAATCAGATATCACTTCCAATATCTCATAATCAATAACAACTCAATTCTGATATCAAATCGACTCCAAAACTACTCCGAACATCATAACAATTTCATAATCAGTCCGTTTCTCAATCTGACTTCGATTCTATGATGTCTAATATGTCAAGAACAACATATATGAGTTCCATTCAATTCTGACAATATCATAATTACAAAGCATGTCAAAACGTAGCAAAACTTACGTCCAGTTGTAGCCTACGTTGCTAGGAACTCGATACCGAAGTCGGATTTGAAATCAGACGGACGGATTTCTCGCAAAAGGCGTAAGGATTTTCTGTGCCAAAGCTTCGACCCCTTCTCTGAATTTTTTTAGGAAATGAACGAGCAATTCTTACGTATATATATCAAAATTGCATGCAAGAAACGTGTCTCATTTTCCATGCTGCACATCACACTGCGGGTGCGCTCCATCTTGCACCGCGAGTGCGCTCATGCTTCGGCATTCTTATCCATTCTGAAATTGCACGACCGCGGGTGCGGTACATGTCGAGACCGCGGGTGCGGTAATACTTGCACCGTGGGTGCGGTCACCCTTCGATAAAACTGACCAAGTTTCTGTCCATGCACTGCGGGTGCGGTACATGCAAGGGCGCGGGTGCGGTGTTGCTTCGGCAACACACTCTGAAATTCAAAATAAATGGCCACACATTATCTTAATTCGTGTCTCAGTTGGCCCTTTCATAATCACGTTAAATTATAAGTCAATAATCCTTGATTAACAGTGATTAATTATCGGGCATTACAATAAATGTCACACCCTTACTCTATACTTGACATGATTAATATAATCAAAATAGGAATTGAATGTTATATCTATATTATGAAGTAATTTAAACAGTGACATCAATTTGATAGTTTTGTAAAACTTTTGGCATGATATCGCTATATTTCAATACACCAACACTCAAGCAATAATAACAATATGTGGGGACCCGACGCTAATTCATTTCTTAATCTTCTTTTGGAATAAATGGATCAATTAAATAAACTGGGTCTAAATTTTTTTTAAAATACAAGTGCGGAACATAATAGAATCAATATGATATAAACATCAACATTAAAAGTACAAGTCTTGTACAAATACATTAAAGTCAAACTATGGTTCAATCAATATACATCAAGTGCTGAAACCTATTCTACTTCTGGGTCCGAATCTCCACGCTAATATTGATCTCTCATCCTCTTCTTGACCCTGATCATGTCCCACCTGTTGTCATGCACACAAACAGACACAACAATAGCCGGATAACACCGGTGATAATAATATTCCCAGTATAAACAACGTAAACATGCAATCATAAAAACATATACAAAAGCATTTAACAGTTATCAATAAGATGTATCAAAATATGAAAGAAATGGATTGATATAAACTATAAGTCAAACTCTTGACTCTTAATCTCTGACCCAACTCTTCTCTAATCTAGGGATCCCGGTTTCCAGACGTTGGCATACTATATCGAATCTCAGCAATAGAAGTCGATATACTCCTAATCAACATCGATATAAACCGAACATCTAGTGTCTTGGCACCTCCGCCAAAGACTTGGCACATCCGCCCACGACTCTTTCTCGATATCTATCTACTATTCTCTGCTTTTCTATAAATCAATAGAATAAACATACATAATCAATGAATTAAAAGGTATTAAACAATACAAATAAGTATGTGGTTTTGAGAAACTCAGGTCGTATCTAACTAGAGTCGTATATCCCAATTCAACATTGATTTATATCTTTCTTTTGTCGGGTTTCGGCTCTGTTCTGTCTTCGAAATCTTCAATATCAATCTAGAATGACATATTCGAGGAATACAATATCAACATATACCCCAATCAATACCAGATATAATCAGAACTCAATCTAAGTCTGTTTCGACGGCATAACATCGCAATCTCGAAATATCGGTAATACAAAATCAGTATATACCAATCTCAATAACTCATAAACAATCAATAACATAATCGGATACCAAATCTGTATAATCTCAATCAAATTCAATCTGAAAACGATAAAAATTCCATATGATATCCGTTCTTCGATCTGGTTTCAATTATACGATGTATAATATCTCAAGAACACCATATATTAATCATATCTGATTCCTTCAATAGCATATTTCCAAATCATATCAAAAAATAAGAAAACTTACGTCTTTGTGAAGCGTGTAACGAGAGGAACACGGTACTGAACTCGGATTCAAAATTGAACGGTCAAACCTTGAGAAATCACCGTTCTAAAATCGAGAAGAAATTGGAATTTTTCCTGAAGGTTTCTTTCGGTTTTCGTTGTAATAATCTGAAGGAAAAGCATAGATTATATATTATCATGCATGGTAAGAAAACGTGGCTTACTTCTTTGCACTGCACATCTCGCGCATATGCTCGACCCTCACCGGCGCATATGCGCGAGACATTCCGTCTCGGCGCTTAACCATCATTGCAGCTCGCGCATATGCGCACACCATCTCGACGCATATGTGCGAGGTTCTCTGCCCATCTCGAGCATATGAGCGGATCATGTCGCGCATATGAGCGAGACCTTCTGTCCTCGCACATACGATATCACACGCTATCTCAATTCGTGTCTGAGAATGGTCCTTCATAATCATATCAATTCATAATCAACATTCTCAGATTAACAACATAAAATCTCGGGCATTACATTTATCCCCCCAATGATACGATTTCGTCCTCGAAATCACAGAAAATCAAATCATATCAAATAAGAAATGTAGAACATAAGCTAAAGAGAAAACTCACATCAATGAAATAACTCTAGGAACTTCTGTCTCACATCTGATTCAGTCTCCCAGGTAACTTCTTTGATGCCATGACGATTCCACTGAACTTTCACAAGCGGAATTGTCTTCGTTCTGAGTTGCTTTTCTTTACAATCAAGAATCTGGACCGACTTTTCAAAATAACTCAGAGTTTCATCCAATTCGACCTCGTCTGGCTAGAGAATATGAGAAGCATCGGGAAGATTTTTTCGCAATAAAGATACATGAAAGACATCATGTATTCAAGATAGAGAATGCGTGTAATAGCCGAGCCCGGTGTACGGTACGATTTAAGTTTCGTTTGTTATTTGGGGTTATGTGATTAGATGTTAGAGTTGTGTTTTGGGGCATAGTATTAATTGGTTATTATTGTTTTGAGGTATTAGATGTTGTTGATTGTTCGTTTCAGTGTTTCAGATCGATTTTAGTTGATTGAGTACTGTTCATTGCCGTGGCTTGAGTGCACCCGCGCTCTTAGAGGAGTGCCCCCGCGGTGTACTGTTCATCATTTTGGAATTTGAAGGCCGTGGCATCACCGCACCCGCGGCAGTGTAAGCACCGCAACCGCGTTGAGACCGCACCCGCGGTAATTGCAGCGCCGCACCCGCAGGTCATCGTGCATGGGAATTTTGTTGGAATGCCGTGAGCTTAGCGCACCCGCGGTGCTTGTGTGACCGCACCCGCGGTGTAAGTATGGGCGAGATATTTAGTTGCTTTTTGGGAGTTGTTGGCCATACCTTACCTTATCATCTTCTTCATTTCGAGATTTCCTCTCATTTCTTAAAGGTTTTCATCCATTTCAATTGCTTCCTACCTTTGATTCTTGGATTGGTTTGGATTTCCGACTTGAGATCAACGTTCTCCTTGGTGCTAGGAAGCTTAGGTAAGTTTTTGGTGCGATTCTATCATGGTTTTTGGAGATGAGTTGTTATAGGGTGTTGTTATTGTTGGTTTAATGGGATATTTGACTTGTATTTTTGGATATAGAGTTGATTTTGGTGTTGTTTATGGATTATTGTTGTAGGTGGTGTACCAAGAGCTAAGTTTGAGGTGTTCTATTGGTTTGTAAGTGGAATTTCATCCCTTTGCTCACATGATATTATATGTATTGTGTTTTGAAGGTTTCAAAGTGTTATTCCCTTCCATTGATCCATTGTTATGTATTGATTTCATTGATTATCTATTGGAGGCATTGATGTCTCACTATTGTTAAAAGGGAATACAAGAGAAAATATGAGATTGTGAAACGACGGCTTTAAATGATATTCAGAGTTCAAATGTTTTATTGGATTGATTAATCATAGTCAGAGCATTGCATGCAATTAGATGATCATCGACCATAGGCTTTTATCCCTCAGAGTTATCGGTTTATATCGATAGGGATATTATCACCAGAGCAGAGATACTATTGATATCAATCCAACCAGAGAAAAGAGAATACCATCTTATTGCTATCTTATTGATATGCTATTGCTACAGTTATTGCTACAGTATTCATGTTTCAGAGTTGATGGTATTTATGATTTCAAAGTCATGTTTTACAGAGTATACTATGTATCATTGCTATGTAGAGTTCCACTTGCTGAGATTTATTCTCATTTCAGTTATTTTCATGTGATGCAGATAAGAGTGACCGACCAGGACAGTGATCGTGGATGGGGGGTCATATGCATACACCGTTGGAAGGAAGATTATTTTGTATCATTTTGGGGACATGATCATAAGAATGCTTATTTTGTATTTTGTATGTCATTTGAATGATCATGTGATTATTTTGAAAACATTTTTATGAAATGTATTTTGAAACTCCTTCCATTTGAAAGAAAATTTTAAATTCCGCTGTATTTTTATCGTTACGGGTCAGGGTGTCACATTTAGTGGTATCAGAGCACCGGTTCTTCGGACCAATGCATATGACTTCGTCTACTGTCAACTGTCCGGGTATGTTTTCTTGCATCTATCCATTGTTATATATTGATTGGTGTCTTGTGAGCAATTGTAGAGTATGCCTCCTAAGCGTAAGGCGGCAGAGGGTGAGGATAGTTCTTCCTCGAGAGTTGTCGACGAGTTTGGCAAGTTGCTTAAGGAGCAGGCCAAAGTTCATAGCGATCAGATTCAGTAGTTGCTCCGATTGCAAGGAGCAGGACAGGGTCGAGGCCAAGTGAGAGGTCAGGTTGCTCAGGCTGTTGGCACTGATGCCGTCTTTTCTGCTTTCAAGAGAATGGACCCACCGGAATTCGCAGGTAGCACCGATCCTCTAGTTGCTGTCGAGTGGGTCAAGGCGCTTGAAGCTATCTTCGATCATCTCTAGTATGAGGACAAAGACAGGATCAGCTGTGCAGTGTTCATGTTGGTTAAAGCTGCACGTATCTGGTGGAATGCCACGAAAGTTGGAGTTGATGTTGCGACACTGAAGTGGTCAGAGTTCACTGACCTGTTCTACGACAAGTATTTTCCCGATGCACTTCGAGCGAGGAAGGTTACGGAGTTCTTGGAGCTTCGACAGGGGAGCATGGATGTTGGTCAGTATATTCTGAAGTTTGAGGAGGTTTGTCTCTTTGCTCCGTACATTGCTTCGAACGACAAGGACAAAGACGCTCATTTCATTCGAGGCCTTAGAGCGGAGATTCGACGGGATATCAACATGTCCAAGGCCGTGACTTTCAAGGAGATTGTGTCCAAAGCTTTGTTGGCCAAGCAGGACGAGAAGGACATCACCAGAGAAAGGCAGGAGAGGCACCAAGCTGTTGTTCAGAGAGGCCAGGGCTCTAATCAGAGGGGCAGGGATCGTTTCAAGGGCAAGGGCAAGATGGAGCCGAGTCCTAGACCACCGCCAGTTCCAGTTGATCCCGAGAAGCCGCTGTGTCCGAAGTGTGGCAAGCATCATAGGGGAGAGTGCAGATTTGGCACTCATACTTGTTATCGTTGTGGCACGGCAGGCCACGTTGTCAGGAATTGTCCACAAGGAGCTAGCCAAGGGAAGGTGCAGGGTCGTATCTTTACGATGACCAAGGAAGGTATTAATCATGATTCTTCATTGATCTCTAGTACTATTTTGATTTCAGGCAGAGTAGCTATGACTTTGATTGATACTGGTGCTACTCATTCTTTTATGTCTGAATTGTTTTTGAGATCTTTGGGTATAATTCCTTCTGTTCTTCCCCTCCAGCTTAGTGTTGTTTTGCCTTCGGGGGACGTGTTGTGCCCGACGTCGATTGTGTTTTCGTGCCCTGTTCGTATTGAGGAGCGAGTTGTCTTCGCTGATTTGATTGTTATCCCTATGGTTGCCTTTGATGTTATTCTTGGCATGGATTGGCTTTCGACTAACCGTGCAGTTATCGATTGTGTTGCTAAGAAGGTGACTTTTGCAGATAATGGCCAGGGAGGAGTTCTCGCCAGCTCAGGTACTTCGCTGGTCCTTCCTTTTATTTCTTGTCTTGAGGCTGAGAGATTGCTGTGTAGAGGTTGCGATGGGTTTCTTGCTTCTATTGTGGATGTCGATGGTATGGTTAAGTTGAATATAGATGATATTGATGTGGTGAGGGAGTTTGCTGATGTGTTTGAGGATGATGTTCCGGGTTTGCCGCCGGACAGAGATGTTGAGTTCGTTATCGATCTAGCTCCTGGTACGGTTCCTATCTCTAAGGCTCCGTACCGGATGGCTCCTACTGAGATGAAGGAGTTGAAGGCGCAGTTGCAGGATCTTCTAGATAAGGGTTTCATTCTTCCGAGTTCTTGGCCTTGGGGAGCTCCGGTTCTGTTTGTCAAGAAGAAGGATGGTTCTTTGCGACTGTGTATCGACTACAGGGAGCTTAACAAAGTGACTGTCAAGAACAAGTATCCGTTCCCTCGGATAGATGATTTGTTTGATCAGCTCCATGGTGCCAGTGTGTTCTCGAAGATTGATCTTCTGTCTGGCTACTATCAGTTGAAGGTTAGGGAGTCTGATGTCCCTAAGACGGCTTTCAGGACCAGGTATGGTCATTTTAAGCTTCTTGTGATGTCGTTTGGTTTGACCAATGCCCCTTCAGTCTTCATGGACCTGATGAACCGAGTGTTCAAGCCGTTCTTGGATAGCTTCGTCATTGTTTTCATCGACGATATTCTTATCTATTCCAAGACCAGAAAGCTTCATGCAGAGCATCTCAGAGTTGTTCTTCAGTTGTTGAGAGAGAGGAGACTGTTTGCCAAGTTGAAGAAGTGTGAGTTTTGGCTGGATCAGATTTCTTTTCTAGGCCATGTCGTTTCGAGAGATGGCATTGCTGTTGATCCATTGAAGATTGAGGCAATTCAGAATTGGCCTATTCTTACTACTATCTCAGAGGTACGCAGTTTCCTTGGTTTGGCGGGTTATTATCGTCGTTTCATTTAAGATTTTTCCAAGATTGCCCTGCCATTGTCCAATCTGACGAGGAAGACTGTGAAGTTCGAGTGGTCTATTGATTGCCAGAGTGCATTTCAAGAGTTGAAGGACAGGTTGACGACAGCTCCTGTTCTTTCTTTGCCTAGTGGTTCAGAGGATTTTGTGGTCTATACC
Source organism: Primulina eburnea (assembly GCF_022965805.1). Classification (NCBI taxonomy): domain Eukaryota; kingdom Viridiplantae; phylum Streptophyta; class Magnoliopsida; order Lamiales; family Gesneriaceae; genus Primulina; species Primulina eburnea. The sequence goes on along the minus strand of NC_133102.1, from coordinate 27,203,510 downwards.
GATGCGTCGAAGAGAGGCCTTGGTGCAGTGTTGATGCAGCGAGGTAAGGTCATTGCTTATGCTTCTCGCCAGTTGAAAGACTATGAGAAGAATTATCCGACGCATGATTTAGAGCTGGCAGCTGTGGTTTTCGCCCTGAAGATTTGGAGACATTATCTGTATGGCGAAAAGTGTGAGATCTTCACAGACCACAAGAGCTTGAAGTATCTGTTTTCTCAGAAAGAGCTCAACATGAGGCAGAGGAGGTGGTTAGAGCTTGTCAAAGATTACGATGTGACGATCAGTTACCACCCAGGGAAAGCGAATGTTGTGGCTGATGCTTTGAGCCGCAAGTCGAGTGCTTCATTGAGTTCTTTGATTCAGAGGCCATTGTTGATGGATTTGCAGAGAGAGGAGATCGATCTGGTGATTCCAGGTACCATTGCTCGTCTTTCAGCGTTGGTTATTCGATCTACTTTGACGGACAGGATCCGTAGAGAGCAGGCTGATGATGTTCAGTTGACAGAGTTGAGAGCTAGAGCTGAGGTTAGAGGAAACTCAGAGTTTGGTTCGAATGGTGATGGTTTGGTGACTTTCAGAGGCCGTATTTGTGTTCCTTCAGGCGACGATATTCGTAGAGACATTCTGACAGAGGCTCATGCCGCGCCATATTCTATTCATCCAGGCAGCACGAAGATGTATCAGGATCTTCGTCGGCTCTACTGGTGGCCAGGTATGAAGAAAGATGTTGCTTTGTTCATTTCTCAGTGCCTTACTTGTCAGCAGGTGAAGATTGAGCATCAGAGACCTGCTGGGACACTGCTATCTTTGCCGATTCCTCAGTGGAAGTGGGAGCACATTACGATGGATTTCGTGACTGGTCTTCCCAGAGTGCCGAAAGGTTATAATTCTATTTGGGTCATTGTTGATAGATTGACCAAGTCAGCGCACTTTCTCCCAGTCAAGACGACGTACTCCATGAATCAGTATACCGAGGATTACATTGCAGAGATTGTTAGACTTCACGGTGTCCCTGTGTCGATCGTGTCTGATCGTGACCCTAGATTTACATCAGAGTTCTGGAAGAGTTTGCATAGAGCTATGGGTTCTCGATTAGCTTTCAGTACAGCTTATCACCCTCAGAGCGACAGTCAGTCAGAGAGAGTCATTCAGATTCTTGAGGATATGCTCAGAGCTTGTCCTATTGATTATTCTGGTAGCTGGGATTCCAAATTGCCTCTTGTGGAGTTCACGTACAACAACAGTTACCAGGCGTCGATTGGCATGGCACCGTATGAGGCACTTTATGGCAGGAAGTGCAGATCGCCTTTGTATTGGGATGAGGTTGGTGAGAGGAAGATGTTGGGACCAGAGTTGGTCCAGCAGACGGCCGATGTTGTTGCTGTGATCCGTGAGAGGATGAAGACAGCACAGTCGAGACAGAAGAGCTATGTGGATGTTCGTCGTAGACCTTTGCAGTTCGAGGTTGGCGATCACGTGTTCTTGAAGATTTAACCTCTCAAGGGTGTGATGAGATTTGGCAAGAAGGGCAAGTTGAGTCCGAGATTCATTGGTCCATTCGAGATATTGGACAGAGTTGGTGACCGAGCCTACAGATTAGCCCTACCGCCCGATCTTGACAGAGTTCACAATGTGTTTCACGTATCGATGCTCAGGAAGTATATTGCAGATCCTTCCCATGTTCTTCGCCACGAGCCATTGGACTTGACGCCGAATTTGACGTACCAAGAGATTTCGGTCCAGATTTTGGATCGCACAGTTAGAGTTTTGAGGAACAAAGAGATCGGCATCGTTAAAGTCCTTTGGAGGAACCATTTGATCGAAGAGGCTACGTGGGAACCAGAGGATGAGATGAGAGAGAAGTATCCTGAGTTGTTCGTACAGTGACGTCAATTTCGCGGACGAAATTCCTCTAAGGAGGGGAGATTGTAATAGCCGAGCCCGGTGTACGGTACGATTTAAGTTTCGTTTTTTATTTGGGGTTATGTGATTAGATGTTAGAGTTGTGTTTTGGGGCATAGTATTAATTGGTTATTATTGTTTTGAGGTATTAGATGTTGTTGATTGTTCGTTTCAGTGTTTCGGATCGATTTTAGTTGATTGAGTACTGTTCATTGCCGTGGCTTGAGTGCACCCGTGCTCTTAGAGGAGTGCCCCCGCGGTGTACTGTTCATGATTTTGGATTTGAAGGCCGTGGCATCACCGTACCCGCGGCAGTGTAAGCACCGCACCCGCGGTCATCGTGCATGGGAATTTTGTTGGAATGCCGTGAGCTTAGCGCACCCGCGGTGCTTGTGTGACCGCACCCGCGGTGTAAGTATGGGCGAGATATTTAGTTGCTTTTTGGGAGTTGTTGGCCATACCTTACCTTATCATCTTCTTCATTTCGAGATTTCCTCTCATTTCTTAAGGGTTTTCATCCATTCCAATTGCTTCCTACCTTTGATTCTTGGATTGGTTTGGATTTCCGACTTGAGATCAACGTTCTCCTTGGTGCTAGGAAGCTTAGGTAAGTTTTTGGTGCGATTCTATCATGGTTTTTGGAGATGAGTTGTTATAGGGTGTTGTTATTGTTGGTTTAATGGGATATTTGACTTGTATTTTTGGATATAGAGTTGATTTTGGTGTTGTTTATGGATTATTGTTGGAGGTGGTGTACCAAGAGCTAAGTTTGAGGTTTTCTATTGGTTTGTAAGTGGAATTTCATCCCTTTGCTCACATGATATTATATGTATTGTGTTTTGAAGGTTTCAAAGTGTTATTCCCTTCCATTGATCCATTGTTATGTATTGATTTCATTGATTATCTATTGGAGGCATTGATGTCTCACTATTGTTAAAAGGGAATACAAGTGAAAATATGAGATTGTGAAACGACGGCTTTAAATGATATTCAGAGTTCAAATGTTTTATTGGATTGATTAATCATAGTCAGAGCATTGCATGCAATTAGATGATCATCGACCATAGGCTTTTATCCCTCAGAGTTATCGGTTTATATCGATAGGGATATTAGCGCCAGAGCAGAGATACTATTGATATCAATCCAACCAGAGAAAAGAGAATACCATCTTATTGCTATCTTATTGATATGCTATTGCTACAGTTATTGCTACAGTATTCATGTTTCAGAGTTGATGGTATTTATGATTTCAAAGTCATGTTTTACAGAGTATACTATGTATCATTGCTATGTAGAGTTCCACTTGCTGAGATTTATTCTCATTTCAGTTATTTTCATGTGATGCAGATAAGAGTGACCGACCAGGACAGTGATCGTGGATGGGGGGTCATATTCATACACCGTTGGAAGGAAGATTATTTTGTATCATTTTGGGGACATGATCATAAGAATGATTATTTTGTATTTTGTATGTCATTTGAATGATCATGTGATTATTTTGAAAACATTTTTATGAAATGTATTTTGAAACTCCTTCCATTTGAAAGAAAATTTTAAATTCCGTTGTATTTTTATCGTTACGGGTCAGGGTGTCACAAGGCGTGTAGTGACCCGTTCCAGAATCACCTACTAAACAAGAATTAAGCATGCAATTAACTTAATTAACAACAATCAGAGATAATGGCGGAAAAGGTCAACAAATGATAGATATACAACCCAATCGAAAAATCCAGAACAACTCAAACTAAAATGAAAGTATGCGGTACAACCATATCGAAACAAAGCAGTACTGAAGAAATAACTCAACCGGCTACTCCACGTCCTCCTCATCCTCCTCCTGAGCCATCCAACCTGAGGCCTGCCCCGCGGAAATGGGGTGTCCAAGATAAACAAAACCGAGGACGTGAGCGATAAGAACGCTCAGTACAAAAGCATGAGTATACAAGCCTATATGAAATGCACATGCTATGATATGATACCAGGGTAGTCAAGAAACAGGAGTCACAAAAGATCTCAATATGCTCAGTCTAAAGGCGCCAAGTGGATAGTGCCGCGCGGTACTCCTCTGGGTCACTGCATCCACTACAAGATCAGACGTGGACCTAAAATGTCCCGGACCACCGAAGCCCTCCGGACCCGTCGGCCACTGTGTACTCTCGGTGTCCATGCGTCCACAAGACAGGGCTGAGCGGCCCCACAAGATATAGCTTATCTCGAAAGAGATACAGCTCAACAATAAAGGCTATCTCGAAAGAGATACGGCACAAGATGAAATGTAACATGCAGCAATAAGCGTGACATAATAGCATGCATCATATGACATATATCAATGCAGCAAGTAATCATGCAACACATATAAGAATGTATACTCGACCAGGATATCTCGGATAGTACTTTCGTACCTCAAACCAGTAGATCCTAGCAATCAGCCCTAGAATCAAGCCTGCGTCCGTAGTCAGCCCACTGATGCCGCTAGCTCCCAACTAGAGCACAGTTCCGCACCAGTAGCTCCCCGCTAGTGCCTGAACCTCGGGAAAAGACTAGAAACCCATCAGAAACGACTAAAACGCTCTGGAACACTCGGAATTGGCGAGTAAAAGTGAAGCCTCGCGCCTCTATTTATAGTCAAACTTCGGAAGATCCGATCCACTTCGGAAGATCCGATCCGGTACACTTCGGACCTTCCGAACCCTGCATGTCTTCCACGGGTCCAGCCACCTGTCTCGGACGATCCGAACCATGATCGGACGATCCGAATCCTGCATGTCTTCCACGGGTCCAGCCACCTGGCTCGGACGATCCGAATCCTGATCGGACGATCCGAACGCTGATCGGACGATCCGAACCCTGTTCGGTCCTTCCGATCCCACCGAAATATAATTAATCCAATAATTAACTCAAATTAGGCATCGGGATACTACAAGGCGGTAATGCGAGTCGATAGGCAAAATATCCTATCTTCTTGAGAATCTTATATGGCCCAATATATCGTGGAGACAACTTTCCTTTCTTGCCAAATCTGAAAACGCCTCTAAAAGGAGAAATCTTCAAAAATACTCTTTCTCCTGCCTCAAATACCAACGGTCGATGACGAATAATTGACATTTTTGGCTTGTCTGTCTTGAGTTGTCTTCATTATATTCTGTATCAGCTTCACTTTCTCTATCATTTCTCGAATCATATCAGGTCCAATCTCTGGTACCTCAGAAATATCGTCCCAATAAAGAGTGGATCTGCACTTCTTACCATACAAAGCTTCAAACGATGCAATCTCTATACTCGTCTGATAGCTGTTTCTCTACGAAAATTCACAAAGTTGCAATGGATCTTGCCAACTAGTGCAAAATCTAGCACTACATCTCTAAGCATATCCTCTAGTGTCTGGATAGTCTGCTCTGACTGTCCGTCGATCAGAGGATGATATGAGGTACTAAGATGTAACTTCGTACCTAGAGCCTGCTGTAAACTGTGCCAAAAGTGCGAAATAAACCGAGGATCACGGTCTGATACAATCGACTTCGGCACTCCGTGCAATCTGACCACTTCTCTGACATAGATCTCTGCCATCTGGTCATGTCTGTACATCATCTTGTACGGAATAAAACATGCTGATTTGGTCAATCTGTCAATAACAACCCAAATCGCATCACAAACTCGGGAGGAACGTGGTAGCTTTGTCACAAAATCCATGGAAATGTGATCCCATTTCCATTCAGGAATATATAAACTCTGCAATAGACCTCCTGGTTTCTTTCTTTAGGCTTTCACTTGTTGGCAATTCAGACATCTGGATACAAATTCGGTAATATCTGCTTTCATCTGTTTCCACAATAACTGTCTTTTAAAATCATTATACATTTTCCCTACCACTAGGATGAATACTGAATCGACTACTGTGTGCTTCTTACAATATCTATCGTTCCACATCTGAAACTTCTGGCACAACAAGACGATTATTCACATATAATACACTGTCACGAACCTGATACTTGGATTGATGCCCTGATCTGACCATCACAATCGCTTTCTGCACATTCTGATCCACTTTTTGAGCTGCTTTAATTCACAAAATCAGCTCTGGTTTGACTTGAACAGTATAGAGTCTCAACGGTTTACAATTTGTTTTAAAAACTAATTCAGACAAACAACAATCTTCAATAAAATTTGAAACACCAATCGTCGATAAGGATAAAGAACATACCTTACGACTCAGTGCATCAGCTGCTGCATTGGACTTTCTCGGGTAGTATTTGATTTCACAATCAAAATTTTTAAGCAAATCAAGCCATATTTGTTGCCTCATATTCAGTTCAGACTGTGAAAATAGATATTTCAGACTCTTGTGATCAGAATAAATCTCAAACTTCTCACCATATCGGTAGTGTCGCCATATCTTCAGTGCAAAAACAATGGCCGCTAATTCAAGATCATGAATTGGGTAGCGAGTCTCATGTGGCTTTAACAGTCTTGAGGCATAAGCGATAACATGTCCTCGCTGCATCAAAACATAACCCAATCCTCTGTGAGAAGCATAACAATAAACAACAAAATCACCAGTACCTGATGGGAGAGTCAACACCGGAGCCCTGTTAATCTCTTCTTTAACTCTAAAAAATTGGTGAAATATATCACGACACACTGGACCCAACTCTTCTCTAATCTAGGGATCCCGGTTTCCAGACGTTGGCATACTATATCGAATCTCAGCAATTGAAGTCGATCTACTCCTAATCAACATTGATATAAACCAAACATATAGTGTCTTGGCACCTCCGCCAAAGACTTGGCACATCCACCAAAGACTAGGCACATCCGCCCATGAATCTTTCTCGATATCTATCTTCTATTCTCTGAATTTCTATAAATCAATAGAATAAGCATACACAATCAATGAATTCAAAGGTATTAAACAATACAAATAAGTATGTGGTTTTGGTAAACTCAAGTCGTATCTAACTCGAGTCGTAACTCCCGATTCAACATTGATTTATACATTTCTTGTGTCGGGTTTCGGCTCTGTTCTATCTTCGAAATCTTCAACATCAATCTAGAATGACATATTCTAGGAATACAATATCAACATATACCCCAATCAATACCAGATATAATCAGAACTCAATCTAAGTCTGTTTCGACGGCATAAAATCACAATCTCGAAATACCGGTAATACAAAATCAGTATATACCAATCTCAATAACTCATAATAAATCAACAACATAATCGGATACCAAATCTGTATAATCTCAATCAAATTCAATCTGAAAATGATAACAATTCCATATGATATCCGTTCTTCGATATGGTTTCAATTATACGATGTCTAATTCTCAAGAACACCATATATTAATCATATATGATTCCTTCAATATCATATTTCCAAACATAAAAAAAATAAGAACACTTACGTCCTTTTGAAGCGTGTAATGAGAAGAACACGGTACTGAACTCGGATTCAAAATTGAACGGTCGGATCTTGAGAAATCACCGTTCTAAAATCGAGAAGAAATTGGAAAATTTCCTGAAGGTTTCTTTCGGTTTTCCTTGTAATAATCTGAAGGAAATGGATAGATTATATATTATCATGCATGGTAAGAAAACGTGGCTTACTTCTTTGCACTGCGAGACCCTCACCGGCGCATATGCGTGAGACATTCTGTCTTGGCGCTTAACCATCACAGCTACTCACGCATATGCGCGCACCATCTCCGGGCATATGCGCGAGGTTCTCTGACCATCTAGCGCATATGCACGTATCATGTCGCGCATATGCACGTATCATGTCGCACATATGCGCGAAACCTTCTGTCATCGCACATACGATATCACAAGTATCTTAATTCGTGTCTCGGAATGGTCCTTCATAATCATATCAATTCATAATCAGCAATCTCAGATTAACAACATAAAATTTAATGCCCGAGATTTATATCATGTTAATCTGAGATTATTGATTATGAATTAATGTGATTATAGAAGGATCATTCCGAGACACGAATTAAGATAACATGTGATATCGTTTGAGCGAGGACAGAAGGTCTCGCGCATATGCATGAGATGGGCAGAGAACCTCGCGCATATGCGCTAGCTGTGCAGGGAGAAAAGTGCCGAGACAGTAGGTCTCGCGCATATGCGCCGAGGCGGGTCGCGCATATGCACGAGACGTGCTGCACAAGAGGTGAGCCACATGGCTCGGACATGCAATATATATATATATATATATATAAACCTTTCATTTTCCTTTCAATCTGAAGGAATAAGAACGAAAGATTCAGGGAATATTACAAGTTTCTTGAATCCAGAATTTGATTTTGTGCAAAATCCGTCCGTTCACTTTTCAATCCGAGTTTAGTACCGTGCTCCTATCAAGAAGAGCTTCACACGGACGTAAGTTTTCTTATCTTTTGATATGTTTTGAAAATATGATATTGAAGGAATCAGATATGATTGATATATGGCGTTCTTGATATATTAGACATCGCATAATCGAAACCAGATCGAAGAATAGACATCGTATGTAATTGTTATGATTTTTCAGGGTTGATTTAATTGAGATTGTACGTATTTGGTATCAGATTATGTTTGTTGATGTATTAAGAGTTATTAGGATTGGTATATACTGATTTTGTAATACCGGTATTTCAAGACTGCGATGTTACGCCGTCGAAACAGAATTAGATTGAGTTCTTATTATATCTTGATTGATTGGGGTATATGTTTATATATTCCTCGAATATATCAATCCAGATTTGTATTGCAGACTTTGAAGAGAGAACAGAGCCAGAACCCGATAAAAAAAAGGTATAAATCAATGTTAACCGGGAGATACGACTCGAGTTAGATTTGACTTGAGTTTCCCTAAACCACATACTTGTTGGTTATTTTTTTTAAACCTTTGTATTATTTGAATGTGAATGCTTATTCTATTGATTGATAGAAAAGCATAGAATAGAAGGTAGATTACGAGAACGAGTCATTAGCAGAGGTGCCAAGTCTTGGGCAGAGGTGCTAAAACAGTGGATGTTTGGTTATATCGATGTTGTTTAGGAGTAGATCAACTTCTATTGCTGAGATTCGATATAATATGCCAAAGTCCGAGAACCGGGATCCCTAGGCTAGACTAGATCAGAGTCAAGTCAGATATATGAGTTTGAATTACAGTTTTATATCATTGCATTTTTTCAGATTGGATACAAGTTACTGATAACTGTTATATGTTTTTATATATGTTTATATGATTGCATGTATACATTGTTTATACTGGGAATATTATTCTCACCGGAGTTATCCGGTTGTTGTTGTGTTTGTATGTGTGAATGACAACAGGTGGGACAAGATCAGGGTCAAGAAGAGGATGAGAGATTATAGTTTAGCATGGAGATTCGGACCCAGAAATAGAATAGGTTTCAGCACTTGATGTGTAGTGATTGAACCCTAGTTTGACTTTAATGTAATTGTACAAGACTTGTACTTTTATGTTGATGTTTATATCAGACTGATTCTATTATGTTCCGCACTTGTATTTATAAAAAAAAAAATTAGACCTAGTTTATTTATTAGATCCAATTATTCCCAAAAATGATTAAGAAATGAATTAGCGTCCGGGTCCCCACAGCAGGTGATATCAGAGTAGTAGGTTCCTTAGACTGAGATAGAAGCTAGTGAGCGGGGTAGAATGAGTTTTCTTTCCTTACTTTTGAATTCTAGCATGTTTATTGTTTTGTCGATACATGTTTTGTAACGTATCGTACTTTTCATACTCAAAATTTGCGGAAAAATTAAAATTTTTCTTAAACATAAAGTAACATTCAAAGTTTGCCATAAAAATATCTCAACCAAGTCCCCCATAAGAGATGGCTGTTCAAAATAACTACAATATAATTTTCTCACAAAACGTTTGTCAAAATGTTTCCCTCAAAGCATGAAATCAGAGTAAATTAACATTTGCATAAAAACATAAACATTGCGGTCCTCGGGTTAGCCTCCCGCTCAGTCCAAGCCTGTCCCTTGGTCACCACCTCCTGTCTCCTCATCAACATACTCACCTGCATCGATCAAGTCTAGTGAGTCTAAAGACTCAACACGTATAAACTGGGAAATAGCGAGTACTACATAATAAAACCCGCATGCAACTTTAAAATAGAACATACATACTTGAACATGAATTTGCGTACTAAAACTTGAACATACATTCATAACATAGACGTGCCATAACGTGAAAACTTGTCATAAACATACTGCATACTAGAACATACATAATTTCATCATTTTGCGTAGAGGATGTTTCAAAGCAAGTGACTCATACATAATAAACGCCTGATCAGACAAACCACAGTACTGCGTTGACAGGGACGTATCCACTGCCACATACATGAGATCCCCGTTCATTATTTGACGGGCTGGTTCGTCCTCGTTCATAATTTAACGCTTTCCATCCACGATCTAACCCGTTCATAATTTAGCGGGGTGGAGAGGTCCTCGGCCACGTTCACCGACTTCCAAACCCATTCATAATTTGGTCACGAGACAATTAGCATACCTCAAAAACTTAAAATATTTTCTTGCACGTCAACATACTTACTTGGCGTTGAGGGATTCGTTGGACTTCGATCGGGGCGGTCACTGCACATTCTAACATGGATTCGAATGCTTAACTGATACACTTAGACATAATAATCAAGCTTACTCACGAGCTCATTTAATCCCTTAGGACGTTCTACAATTCCCATGACTCGACCTTGTAAACCATTGTACTAAACCAAGACATCGAACGTCCAAGCATAGTATAAGATCTTTCCCAAAATTGTTAAGGACACGGACCCCGTGCCTACCTCCGTGTAGGGGTCCGTGTAGACTCGGGTGAGAAGACTTGAAAGGAAAGGTGGACACGCACCCCGTGTCAGGGTCCGTGTAGACTCTGGAAAAAAACACCGAAAAGTAACAAAGGCACGGACCCCATGCCAGGGTCCGTCCCCGGGTCCATGTAACTGCGGGACGTGCCAACACGTGAAAATTCTGAACCTGATATGCTTAACACCTAAACTTAATCGTACGGACTACGAATAAACACCACGAGACACTTCTTAGAACACTAAGGCATTATGTCAAACCCAAGTGAACATTAAAAATAACCCCAAGAGTAACAATCCACAACCAACAACACAATTCGGATTTCGACACCAACTTTCTTCCTACGAAGCTTAATTCAACTTGGTGACTAACGACGCAAAACCACACGTTAATAACCATTCCAACATCATAAACAAAGTACCTATACGCAGCAGTGATCACCCGTCGATTTTCAACGAAGGCTGCAACACAAAAACTTCAAGAACATATCAATACATAATTTTCTGAAAACGCAGTTTGAGCAGTCCCACGAAAAGCGCCATAACGCACTCAAGTTTCGTCCAAAAATTTCGAATTTTATATCAAAACGAAGATATCAAAAACTTCTACATTTTTCAAGGTGAAAGTTTTCCCAAAATCCCGACCGAAAATTCGCAGTTTTCAACAGAACAGTAAGTTGCGATATTTCAGATCTAAAAAGTATTTCAAAACGCATTCAAACCATTTTTCGCTCAAACGACGAATGTCACAAATGAATTTTTACACATAAAAATAACACAACACATAATATGACAGGATTGATGCAGAAAGAACAGAATATATGTGCCTTTTTATATCAAACTTTACCGAAACGACGTCACCGAAGCGGAGATAAAAGCGAGGTTGATCCGGGACGAACGTGGCACGTTTTCTTGGAATAAAATCGATCAAACTTGCTGGAAATTGACAAGGGAAGGGGGCGGCTGCCTCTGGAACAAGAACCCTAGGTTTTTTCTCTCTCAATATAATAAAAATCTGATTTTTAGTCTTGTGTGTGTGTGTTAGCCGATAATAGGTGTGTGTGATATACGGTTTGTGTGGGTGTGTAGTGTTAATTAGGAGAGAAACTTGCTTAATTAATAATTAGCAAGGTAATTAATAATTCAAAATCCCTTACAAGCTAATAGAATAGTGAAAATTACCCCACACTCCTAATAAAATTCCTTAATTAAAATACCACACATAAAATGCTAACTTTTAAAAGTTTTAAACTCTTAAATCACTAAATACATAAATTAGCTTTAAAATGCTAAACTAAATAAATTATTTAAAATGTCCCATTCTCAACTCATAATAAAATACCACCTTTTAAATTTTGCCAATATTGTCCTCGGTCTCTACTCCTTGATCCCGCCTCGAATAAACGCCTGAAACATGAAACTCGAAAAACATTTTAACTTGCATTACATAGACATAAGTATTTTAAAATAATGCATTTGAATAAATCATGCAATACTAAGACTCGTTTTAAAATTAAATAAAAAGGCTTTAATGATTAAACAAATGCACGGGTTATACGTGTACTGAATTTGGGCACTACAGTTCCTCCCCCACTTATAAAAATTTCGCCCTCGGAATGAACTCTTACCGAATAACTCCGGGTAACGAAGTCTCATATTTGCTTCTGATTCCCAAGTGGCCTCTTCCACCGATTGATTTAGCCACCGGACTTTGACTAGCTTAGTCACTTTGTTCCGGAGTCTGCGCTCTTGCCTGTCTAGGATTTTGACTGATCTCTCCTCATAGGACAGGTCTGGAGCCAACTGTAACGGCTCGTAACTCAGAACATGCGAAGGATTAGCCAAATATTTCCTCAGCATCGAGACATGGAACACATTGTGCACCCCGACCAGATTCGGCGGAAGGGCAACACGGTAGGCTAGTGTCCCAACTCTGTCCAAAATCTCAAACGGCCCAATGAACCTCAGACTCAGTTTGCCTCTTTTCCCTAATCTCATCACACCCTTCATGGGTGCTATCTTGACGAATACGTGATCACCGACGACAAACTCGAGATCTCTCCTTCTCTTATTAGCATAAATCTTCTGACGGCTTTGGGCAGTCTTCATTCTGTCTCGAATCTTGGCCACCACATCGGCAGTCTGCTGAACTATCTTTGGACCAAGATCTGCTCTCTCACCGACTTCATCTCAATGGACTGGTGATCTGCACTTCCGTCCATACAAAGCCTCGTAGGGAGCCATACCTATATATGATTGGAAGCTGTTGTTGTAGGTAAACTCCACTAGGGGTAAATTTGATTCCCAAGTGCCCTGAAAATCAATCATACAGGCTCTTAGAAAATCCTCCAAAATCTGAATCACTCGCTCAGACTGGCCATCTGCCTGCGGGTAAAAAGCTGTACTGAACAGCAATTTTGTCCCCATGGCTGCATGTAAGCTCTTCCAGAAGGACGACGTGAACTTCGGGTCCCTATCGGACACAATCGAAACTAGGAACCCATGTAGGCGGACTATCTCCCTGATATAAAGCTCCGCATAATGCGTCATGGAGAAGGTCGTCTTCACTGGTAGAAAATGCGCTGACTTGGTGAGTCGGTCCACTATAACCCAAATGGCATTAAAGCCCCTGACTGATCTAGTCAGTCCAATGACGAAGTCCATCGTGATGTTCTCCCATTTCCACTCTGGGATGGGGAGTGGCTTAACCAATCCCGCAGGCCTCTGATGTTCTGCCTTCACCTGCTGACAAGTGAGGCATTCAAACACAAACCTGCGGATGTCTCTCTTCATCCCTGGCCACCAATACAGGATCTGTAAGTCCTTATACATCTTGGTACCTCCTGGATGGATAGAATACGGAGATGCGTGTGCCTCTGTCAAAATATCCTGTCTGATCGAACCACCACTAGGCACCCACATTCTACCTTTGTATCTCACAATGCCGTCTGAAACTGTGTACAAAGCACTGCCCTTGGCCTCATCTTTCAGTCTCTATTTCTATAACTGCTCATCTGAATACTGACCTGCTCGGATACGGTCTAGCAAATCAGATTTGGCTGTCAGATTAGACAGCCTAGGGGCTCTGCCTTCACGATAAATCTCTAGACCAAACTTCTGAATCTCAGACTGAAGAGGTATCTGTGCTGATAAGTGAGCTATGACGGCAACTTTTCTGCTCAAAGCGTCTGCGACAACATCAGCCTTTCCCGGATGGTAGCTAATTTCGCAGTCGTAATCTTTCACAAGTTCCAACCACCAGTCTCTGTCTCATATTCAACTCTTTCTGCGCGAAAAAATATTTGAGACTCTTATGATCGGTGAAAATCTGGCATTTCTCGTCGTATAGGTAGTGTCTCCAAATTTTCAGTGCTAAGACAACGGCGGCTAACTCAAGATCGTTCGGGTAGTTCTTCTCGTGCACCTTCAATTGCCTGGAAGCATAAGCTATGACCCGACCCTGCTGCATCAGTACTGCGCCTAACCCGAGCTTAGATGCATCGGTGTATAGCACAAAATCACCTTGTCCCGTCGGCATGGCTAGCACTGGCGCCGAAATGAGAGCTTGCTTCAACGTATCGAAGCTCTTCTGTCATTCATCATTCCACAAAAATTTGGCATTTTTCTTGGTTAGTGAAGTGAGTGGCACTGCTATGGATGAAAATCCCTTAATAAACTTACGGTAGTAACCAGCTAAACGCAAAAAGCTGCGGATTTCTGATGCATTCTTTGGCTCAACCCATTCCTTGACAGCTGCTACTTTCGCTGGATCCACCTCGATTCCACTGCTAGATACTATATGCCCCAAAAACGCTACTTTCTGCAACCAAAACTCACACTTACTGAACTTCGCAAATAACTCGCGACTCTGCAGAACCTGTAAGACTGTCCTCAAGTGTTGTCTATGCTCCTCCTGGCTCTTCGAGTATATGAGAATGTCGTCGATAAACACGATGACAAACTGATCCAGGTAGGGCTGAAATACTCGGTTCATGAGGTCCATGAAAATTGCTGGAGCATTCGTCAATCCAAATGGCATTACTAAGAACTCGTAATGCCCATATCTGGTTCTGAAGGCTGTTTTGTGGACATCTACATCCTTCACTTTCAGTTGATGGTACCCTGATCGAAGATCTATCTTAGAGAACACGGTAGCTCCCTGCAACTGATCGAACAAGTCTTCGATTCTAGGCAACGGTTACTTATTCTTGATCGTTACACTGGTAATCGATGCAAAGTCTCATGCTCCCATCCTTCTTTGTCACAAAGAGTACTAGCGCCCCACGGTGAGAAACTCGGGCGGATAAACTCCTTGTCTAGGAGCTCCTGGATCTATTGCTTAAGTTCTAACATCTCTGCTGGAGCTAATCTGTACGGTGCCTTAGAGATTGGCACTGTGCCTGGCATGAGATCGATCGAAAATTCTACCTCTCTATCTGGTGGAAGGCCTGAGACGTCGTCTGGAAAGACGTCTGGGAAATATCGGACTACTGGCACTTCAGATAAAGATGGAGTGGGCACATCAGGCGCTGAAATAATACTGGCCAAAAAGGCCTGACACCCCTTGGAAATCAGCCTCCTCTCCTGCATGCACGAAACCATGCGGGGGAAGCTTCTCCATCTGGCTGGCTCAAAAAGAAACTGCTCCATGCCCAGCGGTCTAACCAATACTGACCTCTTCTGAAAGTCGATAAGAACTCTGTTCTTAGTCAGCCAGTCCATTCCCAAAATAATGTCGAATTCTGGCATCGGCAAGACGATCAAATCAGCATACACCAGGTGACCGTGCAATTCTAGATCAATATCTCTAACCACGCTAGTAGCTGACAGCTCTTCCCCTGATGGGACGGTTACTGAATAATTCACGTTGACTCCAACGGTCTTGATATCCAAGTGACTGGCGAACGTTTCCGAGATAAAAGAATGGGTGGTTCCTGAATCTATCAGGGCCTGAGTAGCTATTCTCTTTATGAAAATATTTCCCGAGAGACGTTAGCACAACAAACTAACTTATACCCCAAAATTACTAACATAAACCTTAAGCATGGAAGAACCCAATACCTCGAGTTATTCAAAAAAAAATAATACTAGAACACTAATAATCCCAAATAAAAATCCACATGCAAGGCAAAATATGTTAGAGTAGGTGCCCGTCGAGCCAAGTGTTGGCCGAGTGTTCACAATGAAACTCTATGTATAAACAATCTTTATTTTAATAATATTTGAAATTATTGTTTTGGCAAATCTTTATCTGAATACCCATGCTAGTTGCATAGATAAAGCTCTTGAATATACAAATAGTAGAAAGAATATGAGATGCTCATATGATGAGTATCATGAAACTCATATTTGGAATACTGTATATTCTAAACGGTTCCTAGTCGATTCAGCCGCCACTAAGAAGGATATAGGCCGCTCGAGTTCGAGACTAGTATCTGCGATGTGAGTACCATGTTTCATTGGTTGGGGACATTGTGATGTCCGAACAAGCAGATAGGTACTCCTTGTTGAGTGCACTGAACAACCCTCCATAAAAGGACTTTCCAAGTGGTTCTCACTTATCGAGTGGAAACGTCCTAGTTTATGGTTGTACACCATTAGTCCTTATGAATCGGGACAACATTGAGACTCTATGTGCTAGAATTACACTTTGACTTGTTTACCGACTCTCATGGGATCATTAGGTGGCAAGTTTGGGTGTTCTGTCGAAACACATAGGAGTCGATGCATTGTAGTCGGGGATTCACCGCTTACCTTCAGGTATGGATATCCTATGTGTTATCATGTGTATGTAGGTTGAAATCTCTGGCCAGAGTATGGTTGTAATTATGAAAGGGGTTTCATAGATTACACCATTGATGCAACTACGACATGACACATAGTATCGATTCATTGACAACTCTCGATAAACCAATGGTTGTCGAATCGGTCGGGATATATGAGTTGAAGGAACCGTACTGTACGCTAACCATAATTGAATGGTTCTTGCAGGCACTATCATTTGATACCTAGGGAATCATGTAAGCGATGCTGCTAGGCGTTTAACATGATTGGTTGGGTACTATCAGAATTGAGTTCTGACGTTCTTGTTATCAAGGTGTTGATAAGTAAGAATGGAGCAATTGGGGTTCTAGCTAGTTGGTGGTGGGCCTAATTTTGGAGTAAGGAGGAAGCTTGTAGATTGTCATCCTTTTCAAGAGTCAAGTTGTTTACAACTTAGTTGGTGCCATCATCAATCTCTTGAGATTGATAGGTAAAATTCTAAACACACTATGAATGTCATTATGTGTTTTTCTTTGTATTTGCTACACAGATGATGGCCGAAATTTTTGCTTAAAAATTTTAAATTTTAAACTTCCGTTGCGCTTCCGGTCACCGTAACCGATCCCCATTCAAGTGGTATCCGAGCTATGGTTACGATTTTGTGTAGCAATTACAAGGTATTATGTTGAGATCGATTTCTAACCGCATGAGGTGAAGTTTTGCAACGATTCAAGGCCGGATTTGGGGCGGCTTTTGGGCAGCAAGTTACTGCCCATTTTGGGCAGCTTGGGCTGCCCGAGGGGCTGCCCGAAACGGGCAGCAAGGGCAGCCCAAGGGGCTGCCCGAACAGCCCCCCTATTTTTAATAAAAAAAAAATTTTTGCATGTTGGCCGGAATCCGGCGACGGAGCTCCGGCGACGGCGATGACGACTAGGGTTTTCAAAAGGTGTTTTGAAATATCAAAGTGTCATGGTCCTTGAGTTGTTGGGCCATTGGATGGCTAACATATTTGTGAATTTTAAATGGGCCAAAACGTTTTTGGTGAAAAATGAAATTTTGGGCCCTTAAGTTTAAAATTACAAAAGTTGCAAATATTTTCTCATGAAATAAATATTTTAAGTTGGACTTTAAATATTTATAGTAAATGGTGATTTACATGAAATTCGGTTATAAATAAATTAATTTGAAAGTAGACAAATGTGTTTGTATACTTTGTTAATTTAGTTTATAATCGTGGCGGTTAGTGATTGGATCAAGATATATAATATTGGATCAATTAATTATTGTGATAATTAATTGATGGTGTATGATATGTGATATTATGCATGAAGGATGATCAAAAGCCCAAGCCCAATTTGCTAGGTGTATGCTAGGATATTTTGTGTTGAATGATTGTAATAATTATCAAATTTAAAGTGGGCTTGGTTTATGGCTCGTTCCCATCCCATGAGATGTATCCCTATTTGCCATGGATATTTATTTGTAAATATTAGTATAGTGGATGATCAAGATTGGAAGATGGTGGCCATGATGATTATGAAGATCGAAGACATGTAAATATTGGAAGCTTATGTAATAGTTGCATTTGCATCCCGTGCATTTTCCTAGGATTGGACCTAGGCCCGTGTTTAGCTCACACGGTCCGTTAGTATTGGGGCGATTGATCATCCTTGTTTGTTTACTGTTTATAATATATGCATGATATGTTATAAGTAATGAGTATGTGCGTTATTATTATGATAATAACAAAGTTGCATGAATCCGGCAAACATACGATGTAAGGCTCGAAGATTTAGTTATCATAATCAGATGGATTTGTTGATAATTAAGATGATTGTAGATGTATTCCATTGGACTAGAAAAGAAAGGGAAATGTATAATAAAGATGTGAAAGATAGTCAAAAGAATAAGTAAGGTCGAAGCTATGGCGCACATGCGCGAAGAAATGCGCGCACATGAGCGAGCAGGCCAGTGGCATTGGCGCATATGCGCGAGAGTAGTGGCGCATATGCGCGGAGCGTCCAGAACCATTGGCGCATATGCGCGAGTTTAGTGGCGCATATGCGCGAGTGTGAAATTCTGCCAAGTTGTCGAGACAGTAGGTCTCGCGCACATGCGCGAGTAATGCCGCGCATATGCGCGAGACGTGTAATACAAAGGATTTGCCATGTGTCTTGAATCATGCAATATATATATAAGTTGGCTTCGATTCTTTCTTCATTACAGCAGAAAGGCTCGAGAATTCAAAGGGGAAAAGCTTCATTTCTTCCTACTTTCAAATTGTGCTCTTACAAGATTTAGTAACCCAAATTTAAATCAGACTTCGGTTTTGAGCTTCTCTCTTCATCATCTACAAAGTGATGTAAGTTTTATTCGATTTCAGTAAGTTTTGAAATTCAGATATTGTGGAAATGAGAATATGATAGTTATATTGTGTTCTTGGCATATTGAGCATGATATATTTGTAAACGGATCAAAGAAAGGATATCATATGCATTTCCTATGAATTTCAGTATGATTTATGAATTGTTGGGATAGGATTTATTGTGTTTTGGATGGATATTGTATTGGGTTATGAATTAGAATGATTGAGGATGAGATAATATTGATATCTGTTAAGATTTGGATTGACCGGTATCGAGAATTACGTCGTTATGCCGTCAGATTATATAGAGATCACGTAGTAACTTGGTTATGTGTTGATTTAGATTAGAAATTGATAGAGTGCGTATCCACATTTCCATATCAGATTCGTATTGGCGACCGTGACAACGATTCTACGACGAAAGGTATAGTACATGTTTTGTTTGGGGAATTACGACTCAAATGAGATCACATTTGAGTTTCCCAACCAAAATCACATACTTGTTTTATTGTTTATACCTTGATATGATTATGATTGTTATAGATCTTGCTATGCTTTGTTTACAGATCGTGTAGCATTGCATTATGCTTGTTTACAGATTTTGTATTCATGCATTAAGATAGGGCAGTCTGGAGATCAGGCAGACTACTAGATGTTCGGAGATATCTCAGCTTAGGGGAAGATCACCGCCCCTTTGTAGACGTGGATACAGATCAGGCCGAAGTCTAGGAATAAGACGTACAGCACGTCGATTGGTAGGGTAGGTGACAGCCAGTGACGTCTTATTCACAACGGGATCCCTAGAGTTCTAGTCGAGTCGAGTCTAGACATGATTAGATTCACATTGCATGACTTTATATGAATGACATTCATATTCGCATGTTTCATGTTTAGATTGTTTATATGCATGTTACATGTTTATACTGGGATTTGTTCTCACCGGTTTTCCGGCTGTTGTTATGTCTGTATGTGTGCATAACAACAGGTGGGGCAGGATCTGGGTCACGACAGAGATGAGCGATGGACATAGCGTGGTGATTTCGGGCGCAGCAGAGGACTAGTGGTTCTTTTGGCTAGACTTGTACTACCGTTTGGTTATAGATGGTACTGGACACTAGTTGTACGAACAAGACTTGTATTTTATGTTTGTATATTATGCTAATGTAATAAAATAGAGACATGTTTTATGCCTAGTTAGTAACATTTGATTGAATGTTAAAAAGCGAAAATTTGACCCACATTTTATATTAATGATCCATTTAATCCCAAGAAAAAGAATTAGAGCCCGGGTCCCCACAACAGGTGGTATCAGAGCGGATAGTTCCTTTAGACTAAGATAGGATAGAATGAGCGGGGTAGATCGAGTCTTCTTCCTTGCTTATGATGTGCTAGCATGATTATTGCTTTTGTTACTACATGTTGTTTATTATCTGATTGATTACAGCGTGTATTAAACTGAATCAGAACTGATTCTAGATCAGAGGTAACTGACTAGAGGATGGCTGAGACAGTTGTATATTTTGATATACTAATCCGTTGGTTTATTAGATATGCCTCCTAGAAGAACAGCCGTACCTCTACGACCAGCAGCGCCAGAACAGGGGAGCACATCTGGAGATCCTATGGATGTTACGGCGACCCCTATGGAGACGTTGCTGAAGCGATTCCAATCCTTTCGACCTCCTATATTAAAAGGTACCGAGAATGCCATCGAGTGCGAAAGTTGGCTTGAAGACATTGAGATGCTATTCGACTCTTTGGAGTATAGTGACGAGAAGAGAATCAAGCTAATTGGCCATCAATTGCAAGATATAGCCAAGAATTGGTGGTTGAACATTAGGAGAGCTTTAGAGCAGCGGGGTACCGAGATTACTTGGAAGGTATTCAAGACCAAGTTTTATCAGCGATTCTTTCCTGTATCATATCGTAAAGATAAAGGCGCTGAATTCGCAAACCTGAGGCAAGGGCAATTGAACATTGAAGAGTACGTTGCTAAATTTTCCTCTTTGCTTCGTTTTGCACCCCATGTTTCAGGGAATGACGAGGCCATGGCGGATCAGTTTATAAATGTCCTGAATCCATATATTTTTACGTTGGTCAATACTGGGAGACCCGATAATTTCTCGGATGCACTGAATCGTGCCAAAGGAGCTGAAGCAGGATTGCTTAGGCAACGGAGTGCTCCGTATGTTGCACCGAGTCCGAGACCGCCACTACCTCCATCCCAAATTCCTCATCCTCGATTCGAGAGTGGTGGTAGTAGTAGTGGACGCAAAGAACAGCTGAAGGCGAAGGGGAAACAGTTTAAAAGACCAGGGAGCAGTTCGTCGAGCTCCAGCGGATCAAGACAGACTGGGTATGATCAGAGTACCAGGTATGCAGGTGTTTATTGCAGTTCCTGTGGAGGAAAGCATGCGACTGAACAGTGCCAGGGAGTTACAGGCCGATGCAACATTTGTAGGCAACCGGGGCATTTTGCCAAAGTTTGTCCCCAGAGGAGTGTACAGCCAGCCCAGAGTGGACGAGCATCCGGATCAGTACCTCAGTTTGAGCGGCAGGCATCATCGGTTCACTCTTTTCAGCCTCCACCAGCACCGATCCAACCCAGAGCTCGAGGTAGTCAGACTGTGAGTCAACCTCCACGGCAACAGGCCCAAGTGTTTGCATTGACCGAAGAGCAAGCACAAGATGCACCAGATGATGTGATAGCAGGTAACTGCTCTCTTTATGGTTATCCTGCTTATATCTTGATAGATACAGGTGCATCGCATACATTCATATCAGAACGATTTGCATTGTTGCATTCCTTGCCTGTTGAGTCTTTGCTAGATGTTGTGTCTATTAATTCTCCGTTGGGAAGTGGATTGGTATCTGTAACTACGGTTAGACATTGCATTCTACAGTTTGAGGGGCATGAGATTGACCTAGATTGTATAGTGTTGGGTCTAGCTGATTTTGATTGTATAGTCGGGATTGACATGCTAACAAAGTACAGAGCTACCGTGGATTGTTTCCACAAGATTGTCAGATTCAGACCCGAGATGACAGACGAGTGGAAATTCTACGGGAAGGGTTCCAGATCTCGGATTCCCTTGATTTCGGCTCTTACTATGAATAGATTATTGCAAAAAGGAGCGGATGGTTTCTTTATTTATGCTGTAGACATGCAGAAGTCGAGCCCGACATTGGCAGATATACCAGTAGTGCGGGAATTTCCAGATATGTTTCCAGATGAGATCCCAGGATTACCTCCGGTTCGAGAGGTAGATTTTAGCATTGAACTTGTACCAGGTACCGTTCCTATTTCAAGAGCTCCGTATAGGATGGCACCTATTGAACTAAAAGAATTGAAAGCACAATTAGAAGATCTTCTGGCCAAGGGATATATCAGACCTAGTGTATCTCCTTGGGGCGCTCCGGTGCTGTTTGTGCGGAAGAAAGATGGTTCGATGCGATTGTGTATTGATTACAGGCAACTGAACAAGGCAACGATCAAGAATAAATATCCTTTTCCTAGGATCGATGACCTATTTGATCAGTTGCAGGGATCCTCTGTGTTTTCGAAGATTGATCTGCGTTCTGGGTATCATCAGCTCAGAGTTCGAGATATAGACATACCAAAGACAGCATTTCGAACCAGGTATGGACATTACGAATTTATTGTCATGCCTTTTGGTTTAACCAATGCTCCTGCGGTATTTATGGGCTTGATGAACCAAGTGTTTCAGAGGTATTTAGATGAATTTGTCATTGTTTTCATCGATGATATTTTGTTGTATTCGAAGAACAGAAATGAGCATGCAGAGCATCTCAGAATTGTTTTGCAGACGTTGAGAAACGAACGACTGTATGCTAAATTGTCAAAGTGTGAGTTTTGGTTGAATCGAGTTGTATTCTTGGGGCATATCATTTCTGGAGATGGTATTTCTGTAGATCCGAGTAAAGTGGAAGCTGTGATTAGTTGGTCGAGACCGACTTCCGTACCAGAAATACGCAGTTTCATGGGCTTAGCCAGATACTACAGAAGATTTATCAAAGATTTCTCCAGTATTGCAAAGCCAATAACTCAATTGACGTAAAAGAATGCACCATTTGTTTGGTCAGAGGAGTGCGAGTCTAGCTTTATAGAGTTGAAGAAAAGGCTGACCAGTGCTCCAGTACTGACGATACCTTCAGGTACGAGTGATTTCGTTGTATATTGTGATGCTTCGCATAGAGGTTTGGGATGTGTTCTTATGCAGCGAGGCCATGTGATCGCATACGCCTCGAGACAATTGAAGCCACATGAGATCCGATACCCCATTCATGATCTGGAATTGGCGGCTATCGTATTTGCATTAAAGATTTGGCGTCATTATCTCTACGGCGAAAAATTTGAGATATTTTCCGATCACAAGAGCCTAAAGTACCTATTTTCTCAATCAGAACTGAACATGAGGCAGCGTAGATGGCTAGATCTTCTGAAAGATTTTGACTGTGAAATCAAATATTATCCAGGGAAGTCAAATGCAGCAGCAGATGCCTTGAGTCGTAAGGTATGTTCTTTGTCCTTATCGACGATAGGTGTTAACAAGTTAGTTGAAAATTGTTGTACATCTGGATTAGAGTTTGATACAGATAGTAAGCCACTACGACTTTTTACGATCCAAGTTGAGCCCAATTTGATTATGAGGATCAAGGAAGCACAAAGAACTGATCAGAATGTGCAAAGATCAATCCAAATGGTCAGATCAGGGCATGTATCAGAATACCAAGTACGAGATCATGTGTTGTACGTGAATAACCGTCTAGTTGTGCCAGATGTTGCAGATTTGAGACAGCAGATTCTGACAGAGACACATTGTAGTCGGTTCAGCATTCATCCGGGTGGCAGGAAGATGTACAATGACTTGAAGACACAGTTCTGGTGGAAACAAATGAAGTCAGACATTGCCGAATTTGTGTCTAAGTGTTTGAACTGCCAACAGGTGAAAGCTGAGAGGAAGAAGCCTGGTGGATTACTTCAGAGTTTAACCATTCCAGAATGGAAATGGGATCACATTTCCATGGATTTTGTGACGAAGTTACCTCGATCATCGAAAGGCTGTGACGCGATTTGGGTCATTATTGACAGATTGACCAAATCTGCTTGTTTCATTCCGTACAGAATGACGTATAGACAAGATCAGATGGCGGAGATTTATATTCGAGAGGTAGTCAGATTGCATGGAGTGCCGAAGTCTATCGTATCAGATCGTGATCCACGATTCACTTCACACTTCTGGCACAGTTTACAGCAGGCCTTAGGTACGACATTACACCTGAGTACTGCTTATCATCCTCAGACAGACGGACAGTCAGAACGGACTATCCAGACATTAGAGGATATGTTGAGAGCCGTCGTGCTAGATTTTGGCATTGGTTGGCAAGATTCCCTACCTCTTTGCGAATTCTCTTACAATAATAGCTATCAGACGAGTATCGAGATGGCACCGTTTGAAGCTTTGTATGGCAAGAAGTGCAGATCTCCGCTATACTGGGATGACGTTTCAGAGGTACCAAAACTTGGGCCAGATATGATTCGTGACATGACAGAGAAGGTGAAACTCATTCAGAAGAGGATGAAGATAGCACAAGATCGACAAGCAAAGTATGCCAATATCAGACGTAGACCGTTAGTATTTGAGGCAGGAGATAGAGTATTCTTAAGGATTTCTCCATTCAGAGGCGTTGTTCGATTTGGAAAACGCGGGAAACTATCTCCTCGATACATTGGTCCTTACGAGATTCTTGAGAAGATTGGCGATCGAGCTTATCGACTTGCACTTCCTCCTTCTCTATCTGGGATACATGATGTCTTCCATGTATCAATGTTGCGTAAGTATATGCCAGATATTTCTCATGTCATTCAGCCTGACAAAGCTGAGCTTGATCAGACCTTGAGCTATGTGGAACAACCGATACAGATTCTTGATCGGAAAGAAAAGAAGCTCAGAACGAAGAATATTCCACTCGTGAAAGTTCAGTGGAGTCGTCATGGCATTGAGGAAGCGACATGGGAGACAGAAGCCAACATGCGACAGAAACACCCCGAATTATTTCAATAATGTAAGTATTGATCTAACTTTGATATTATTACTTTTGATGCTTTCATTGATAGAATGATGTGCGATTTCGAGGGCGAAATCATTTCTTAGAGGGGGAGAAATGTAATGCTCGAAGATTTAGTTATCATAATCAGATGGATTTGTTGATAATTAAGATGATTGTAGATGTATTCCATTGGACTAGAAAAGAAAGGGAAATGTATAATAAAGATGTGAAAGATAGTCAAAAGAATAAGTAAGGTCGAAGCTATGGCGCACATGCGCGAAGAAATGCGCGCACATGCGCGAGCAGGCCTGTGGCATTGGCGCATATGCGCGAGAGTAGTGGCGCATATGCGCGGAGCGTCCAGAACCATTGGCGCATATGCGCGAGTTTAGTGGCGCATATGCGCGAGTGTGAAATTCTGCCAAGTTGTCGAGACAGTAGGTCTCGCGCACATGCGCGAGTAATGCCGCGCATATGCGCGAGACGTGTAATACAAAGGATTTGCCATGTGTCTTGAATCATGCAATATATATATAAGTTGACTTCGATTCTTTCTTCATTTCAGCAGAAAGGCTCGAGAATTCAAAGGGGAAAAGCTTCATTTCTTCCTACTTTCAAATTGTGCTCTTACAAGATTTAGTAACCCAAATTTAAATCAGACTTCGGTTTTGAGCTTCTCTCTTCATTATCTACAAAGTGATGTAAGTTTTATTCGATTTCAGTAAGTTTTGAAATTCAGATATTGGGGAAATGAGAATATGATAGTTATATTGTGTTCTTGGCATATTGAGCATGATATATTTGTAAACGGATCAAAGAAAGGATATCATATGCATTTCCTATGAATTTCAGTATGATTTATGAATTGTTGGGATAGGATTTATTGTGTTTTGGATGGATATTGTATTGGGTTATGAATTAGAATGATTGAGGATGAGATAATATTGATATCTGTTAAGATTTGGATTGACCGGTATCGAGAATTACGTCGTTATGCCGTCAGATTATATAGAGATCACGTAGTAACTTGGTTATGTGTTGATTTAGATTAGAAATTGATAGAGTGCGTATCCACATTTCCATTTCAGATTCGTATGGGCGACCGTGACAACGATTCTACGACGAAAGGTATAGTACATGTTTTGTTTGGGGAATTACGACTCAAATGAGATCACATTTGAGTTTCCCAACCAAAATCACATACTTGTTTTATTGTTTATACCTTGATATGATTATGATTGTTATAGATCTTGCTATGCTTTGTTTACAGATCGTGTAGCATTGCATTATGCTTGTTTACAGATTTTGTATTCATGCATTAAGATAGGGCAGTCTGGAGATCAGGCAGACTACTAGATGTTCGGCGATATCTCAGCTTAGGGGAAGATCACCGCCCCTTTGTAGACGTGGATACAGATCAGGCCGAAGTCTAGGAATAAGACGTACAGCACCTCCATTGGTAGGGTAGGTGACAGCCAGTGACGTCTTATTCACAACGGGATCCCTAGAGTTCTAGTCGAGTCGAGTCTAGACATGATTAGATTCACATTGCATGACTTTATATGAATGACATTCATATTCGCATGTTTCATGTTTAGATTGTTTATATGCATGTTACATGTTTATACTGGGATTTGTTCTCACCGGTTTTCCGGCTGTTGTTATGTCTGTATGTGTGCATAACAACAGGTGGGGCAGGATCTGGGTCACGACAGAGATGAGCGATGGACTTAGCGTGGTGATTTCGGGCGCAGCAGAGGACTAGTGGTTCTTTTGGCTAGACTTGTACTACCGTTTGGTTATAGATGGTACTGGACACTAGTTGTACGAACAAGACTTGTATTTTATGTTTGTATATTATGCTAATGTAATAAAATAGAGACATGTTTTATGCCTAGTTAGTAACATTTGATTGAATGTTAAAAAGCGAAAATTTGACCCACATTTTATATTAATGATCCATTTAATCCCAAGAAAAAGAATTAGAGCCCGGGTCCCCACATATGATCAAACATGGCGAGCTTTTAAAATAAAATTAATGATGAGACCTTTCAAAATTAAAAACCCTCATTTTGAATAAGATTCAAAATTAATATCAAGCCCGAAAAATGGAATTATAAATTTGTTTATAATTTCCTTGTCTTCCATCGACAATGGGTGCATGATGAACGCTACCCGTACTCGGGGCTCGGCTCATATTATTGGGGGAGCTTTGGGTGCCGGAAAGCTGTGACATCCATTTACATGGTGATGTGAACTACGTGGAACTCCCATGATTTCGGCTCATATTATTGGGGGAACTCATGGCGACCGTCCATTAAGGTTCAACATCGATGGGTAAGGCTTGACACGTGAAGATGAACGACGTCATATTATTGGGTCCTAATCAAACGTGAGACAAAAGTTTACGTAGAGGGTTGCATTGAGATGCAATTGGAAACTACCTTTTAGGAATTGTGATTGGCTGATATTATTCGGGATCATAATTCTCTAATTGGACCTTACGTACCTACTGAGGAAAGGAGTTTCCCGTTTTCACTAGAGGGTAGTGAAAGATGTCAAAATAGTGGGAGCAAATATTTATGAAGTAAAAGTCCAAACTTCAAATCTTACTAAATATTTTAAAATAGTCATCAACATTTATCTGTTTTTACTTTTCAGTACAAATTGACAATGTCTTCGATTCGCAATCCGATATCCATAATACTCAACAAACACATATTAACTGGACCTAATTACCTCACTTGGCTAAGAAACCTGAAAATCGTCTTGAATTCGGAAAGGTAGCATATACACTGACTGAGTCGCCCCCTGTTGAGGCTCCGACTGACTGCAATCCTGAGGAATTGCAGGCTTACAAGGAATGGTGTGACCATGACTTGATAGCCAGGTGTTATATGCTGACTTCTATGAATGATGAGATGCAGAGGTGTTTTGAGGATGCAAAGAATGCTGCTGACATTCATAAGCACCTCAAAGAGCTCTTTGGTGAGCAGACTCGGCCTCTTAGGCATGCTACCGTCAAGGAGCTGATCACTATGCGCATGCGAGATGGGGCCTCGGTCCATGAGCATGGCCTGAAGATGATTGGGCTTGTGGACAAGCTCGTTGGCATGGATCTGATCTTGCTTTCGGAGTTGACCATCGACGTGTTGCTTTTATCATTGCCTAGCTCATTTGATCCTTTTGTGGTGAACTTCAACATGAACAAGATGGAGCCGACCCTTGAGGAGTTGGTGAATATGCTTGTTACATTTGAATCAACCATCAAGAAAGAGAAGTCGGTTCTTTATGTGGGTTCTTCATCTGGTACGAAGATTGATCCACATGGGAAGGGATAGAAGTGTTCTTTCCAACGTCCAAAGAAGAACGTGCCCTTGATGAGGCAATCTCCGAATCCCGTAGAGGCAGCCAGACCAGTTAAGGCTGACAAGACTGATGATATATGTCATCACTGCAAGAAGCCTGGACATTGGAAGAGAAATTGCAAGGAATATCTGGCCCAGAAGAGTTCTGGAAACGGTATGTTTTAAATTGAAGTAAACATTTCAATTAACTCTACTTCTTGGGTATTAGATACCGGTTATGACTCACATCTCTGTAATGGGTTACAGGTGATGGGAAGAAGTAGGAAGCTTAAGGAAGGTGTGACTTTCTTGAGGATGGGCAATGGAGCAAGAGTTGCTGCCAAGGCTATTGAAGATGTTTACTTATTGTTGAACAATAGTTTTAAGTTAATTTTATGAGATGTTTTGTTTGTACCTAATTTTGTGAAAAAATATTGTTTCCATTTCTATGGTGGTAAAAATGGATATTCTTGTTTATTTTGCAAAGGTGTTTGCAACATTTACATGAATGAATGTTTGATTGGTACTGGAAAACTTGAAAACAATCTCTACAACTTAAAATTGAAAGATATTCCACTAAATGTCCATTTAAAGGCAGACACCATATGAGATATGGATGGGTAAGCCTCCCAAATATTCTTGTCTTAGAATATGGGGAGCCCAGCTTATATGAAGCAGGTAGTGGGAGATAAATTGGATAGTCGATCCATTTTATGTTACTTTGTGGGATATCCAAGGAATTCAGTTGGATATCATTTCTATCATCCCCAAGAAACAAAGGTGTTTGTTTCTAGAAATGCAACCTTTTTGGAAAAGGAATTTTCTATTGGATAGAAAAAAGGGAGATGATAGAACTCGAAGAGGTACGAGAAACACCCACAATTGTAGAACCCACACCCAAAGAGCCAAGAGAGGACATACAAGCTCCTAGAAGATCCGAGAGAGTCTTGAGACCACCTATGAGGTATGGTCTGCTTCTTGAAGAGGGCCATGATGAGCCTAACCTTGGATGTGATCCAAGAACCTTCAAGGAAGCATTATCTGATGCCGATTCATCCAAATGGCTTGAAGCAATGGAATCTGAGATGAATTCCATGCATTCGAACCAAGTGTGGAATCTCGTGGATCCACCTGAGGGAATTGTTCCCATAGGGTGTAAATGGATTTACAAGAGGAAACTTGGGGCGGATGGGAAGGTATTGACCTTCAATGCGCGATTGGTGGCAAAAGGATATACTCAAAGACAAGGAGTTGACTTTGAGGAAACCTTTTCACCAGTTGCAATGTTCAAGTCTATAAGGATATTGCTAGTCATAGCTGGATAGTATGACTATAAGATATGGCAGATGGATGTCAAGACAGCCTTTCTTAATGGGGATATTAAAGAAGAGATTTACATGTCTCGAACCTGGAGGGTTTACATCTATCGGAAGTGAGCATATGGTATGCAAACTTCAAAGATCTATTTATGGTCTAAAGCAGACATCTAGGAGTTGGAACCTCCGATTCGATAGTACAATCAAAGACTTTGGTTTTACTAAGAATCCTAAGGAACCCTGTGTGTATAAGAAGGTCAGTGGGAGTGTTGTGACATTCCTGGTGTTTTATGTTGATGACATTCTAATCATTGGGAATGATGTAGGAATGTTTCAATCAACTAAAATATGGTTAGCATGTAAGTTCTCGATGCAGGACTTGGGTGAAGCAATTTTGGTATTGGGAATACAGATCTATAGAGATAGATCGACAAGATTGCTTGGTCTCACCCAATCCACATACATTGATACCATCGTGAAGCGGTTCTCGATGGATGAGTCCAAAAGAGGACACCTACCAATGTGTCATGGCGTGTCCCTATCCAAGTCTGTCTCCCAAGACTAATGCAGAGATAGCGGCGATGACAAGCATTCCTTATGCATCTACGATTGGTAGCATCATGTATGGGATGATATCTACACGTCCTGACGTGGCTTTCGCACTAAGTGTAGTGAGTAGATATCAATCGAACCCTGGTATTCCACACTGGATAGCTGTGAAAGACATCCTCAAGTAGTTGAGAAGGACCAATAAATTGTTCTTTGTCTATGGGGTGGAGAACTGAAATTGGAAGGCTATACCGACTCTAGCTTCCAAGGCAAAATCGATGACTCGAAGTCAACCTCTAGGTTTGTATTCATGCTCAATGGTGCTGCTGTCTCTTGGAAGAGTTCCAAGCAAGACAATACTGCGGATTCCAGCACAGAGACCGAATACATTGCTGCATCAGATGCAGCAAGGGAGGGTGTTTGGATAAGGAATTTTGTCCAAGAGTTGGGCGTCCTTCCTAATGGAGTTGCTCCTGTCCGGTGATGTGTGACAACACGGGAGCTATAGCTCAAGCAAAGGAGCCTAGGTCTCATCAGAAGTCCAAACATGTATTGAGAAAGTACCACATCCTCGGAGAGATTGTGGAAAGTAGAGAAGTGTCTTTTGACATAGACGGCTCCGCAGATAATGTTGTTGATCCAATAGCTAAGCCTTTACCTGGACCATTATTCGACAAGCATCGCGAATCAATGGGTTTAAAGCATATGGGTAGTTGGCTCTAGTGCAAGTGGGAGATTGTTAGAGTAGGTGCCCGTCGAGCCAAGTGTTGGCCGAGTGTTCACAATGAAACTCTATGTATAAATAATCTTTATTTTAATAATATTTGAAATTATTGTTTTGGCAAATCTTTATCTGAATACCCATGCTAGTTGCATAGATAAAGCCCTTGAATATACAAATAGTAGAAAGAATATGAGATGCTCATATGATGAGTATCATGAAACTCATATTTGGAATACTGTATATTCTAAACGGTTCCTAGTCGATTCAGCCGCCACTAAGAAGGATATAGGCCGCTCGAGTTCGAGACTAGTATCTGCGATGTGAGTACCATGTTTCATTGGTTGGGGACATTGTGATGTCCGAACATGCAGATAGGTGCTCCTTGTTGAGTGCACTGAACAACCCTCCATAAAAGGACTTTCCAAGTGGTTCTCACTTATCGAGTGGAAACGTCCTAGTTTATGGTTGTACACCATTAGTCCTTATGACCCGGGACAACATTGAGACTCTATGTGCTAGAATTACACTTTGACTTGTTTACCGACTCTCATGGGGTCATCAGGTGGCAAGATTGGGTGTTCTGTCGAAACACATAGGAGTCGATGCATTGTAGTCGGGGATTCACCGCTTACCTTCGGGTATGGATATCCTATGTGTTATCATGTGTATGTAGGTTGAAATCTCTGGCAGAGTATGGTTGTAATTATGAAAGGGGTTTCATAGATTACACCATTGATGCAACAACCACATGACACATAGTATCGATTCATTGACAACTCTCGATAAACCAATGGTTGTCGAATCGGTCAGGATATATGAGTTGAAGGGACCGTACTGTACGCTAACCATAATTGAATGGTTCTTGCAGGCACTATCATTTGATACCTAGGGAATCATGTAAGCGATGCTGCTAGGCGTTTAACATGATTGGTTGGGTACTATCAGAATTGAGTTCTGACGTTCTTGTTATCAAGGTGTTGATAAGTAAGAATGGAGCAATTGGGGTATGCTCATATAAGGACATGTTTAGTCCGAATCACATAGAGATGTGAACCCACGGCTAGTTGTATCAATGAACCATTGAGGGCCACACAAGTACTAGCTTTCTAGATCCCGTTGAGAAGTAAAAATAGTTCAATGTGTTGAACGGCTTATAAAGGAGTTTATAAGCGTAAGGAAAATTAGAAGTATGACTTATATAAAGGAGAAAATAGTTCAATGTGTTGAACGGCTTATAAATGAGTTTATAAGCGTAAAGAAAAATAGAAGTATGACTTCTATGAGAGAAATGTAAATTTTAATTTATGAATGTGTTCCTAAATTAAAAGTTGTCCAAGTGAATAATGTATTTGAAAATTGTGATTTTCATAAACATTATTATGGACTAAATTAAAATAATTCAAGTGTTGAATTAATTAAACACTAGTGGACCTAGTAGAGTCCAAATAATTAAATTAATTCAAGTGTTGAATTAATTAAATTATATTGAGTCTTGTAGAGCTCAATTTAAATTAATTATTTAACTAGTGGGACTTGGGTAAATTCAAGTAATGTT
The DNA here is from genome assembly GCF_022965805.1 of Primulina eburnea. NCBI lineage: Eukaryota > Viridiplantae > Streptophyta > Magnoliopsida > Lamiales > Gesneriaceae > Primulina > Primulina eburnea. The sequence continues at coordinate 27,171,070 of NC_133102.1, read as the reverse complement.
TAATTAGTCTCAAATATGTTTGAGATAATTAAATTTAGTCCATGGTTTTTAATTTGTTAAAAACCATATAATATGCATGCATGGGAGGTGAAAGGTTGGGAGACTACTTTTTGAGTTTTCAAGGCATGGCATGCAAAAAGTGATTTCTACTTTTTCCATTACCAAGACAAGTCTCCCTTCCCCTCATTTTGCGTCACTATGGCCGAAATTCTACATACATTCTCTCCAAAATTTTTCTCTTTTTTGTTCTTCAAGTTGTTGAGGAATTCATCTCTTCTCTTTGAAAAATCTTCTTATTTTTCTAGTGCAAAATAAGAAGGGTTCTAGCTAGTTGGTGGTGGGCCTAATTTTGGAGTAAGGAGGAAGCTTGTAGATTGTCATCCTTTTCAAGAGCCAAGTTGTTTACAACTTAGTTGGTGCCATCATCAATCTCTTGAGATTGATAGGTAAAATTCTAAACATACTATGAATGTCATTATGTGTTTTTCTTTGTATTTGCTACACACATTGATGGTGGCCGAAATTTTTGCTTAAAAAATTTAAATTTTAAACTTCCGTTGCGCTTCCGGTCACCGTAACCGATCCCCTTTCAAAATAATACTGAACCTTGGTAAGAAAGTTTACCGGTCAGCAAAGTCGTGTTTGGATTCGCCTCATGTGGGTGGGCTGCTTCTAGTGTGGGCACTCTTTCAACATGTGGTCCGTAGCTCCATATTTAAAACATTTCCCGGATCCCCATAGGCATTGTCCGGGATGCTGGTGATTGCACTTCTGGCACACTGGGAAGCTACTGGGCTTCTGAGGCGCCCCTTGCTGCTGGATAGGACCCTTGCCTTTTGGCGGTCCCTGATATGGTTTCTTCCCTGGCGGCCCCTGAAACGACCTCTTAAACTGGGACCTCAGATCTTTCTCTGCTACCAATGCTATTGACACCGCAACTGCGTAAGTTGTAGGACCAGCAACTCGAACGTCACGGCCCAAGATCGGCCGCAACCCATCCATAAAGTGCCTCAGCTTACTCTGGGCATCATTAGCTATGATGGGCACAAAGTAACAACCTCTCTTGAACTTCCTGACGAAGTCTGCTACGCTGCTGTCTCCCTGTCGTAGCGACATGAACTCTATGATAAGACGGGATCGTACTTCTTCAGTGAAGTACATGGCGAAGAATGCTTTCTTGAATCCAGTCCAAGACAAAGTCGGCAGATTAATTGCAACCGACGCACTGTCCCACCAACGTCTGGCATCTCCTGCTAAAAGGAATATGGCACAACGGACTCGGTCTGCAACCTGTAGCTCCATGAAGTCAAAGATCACTTCAATGGATTTAATCCATCCCTCTGCCACCATCGGGTCAGTAGATCCCGAAAACTCCTTAGGATTCATCCTCTGAAACCTCTCGTACACTGCCTCTGGTCTAGGCCTTGCCTCTGCATTCGCTGCAGCCTGGCTCCCCGCAAACTGCGCGAAGAACTGCGTCATACCAGCAAGCATCTGAGCCTGCATGTCCGGAGGTGGGGGTGGAGGTGGAGGATTAGCCCTCTCCTCAGCTCGATAATCCCTCTCCTCAATCCTAGCTTCCCGGTCAACTACACGTCTAGGAGGCATACTGTTCCAATAAATTACCCAACACGTAAACCCACTATGCACAAATATAATATAAATGACATACGATGCGCGAAATTTGAAATTAAACATGAACATGCTGAAATCATGGCTTAAATCATATTACATAGCATAAAGTTTTGAAACTTTAAAAACTTACAGACTTGAGGTGTGACTTTGTGAGCTTCTTGCGGCAGGCGGTAGGCGTAACCCTTTACAAGAACACCGCTCTGATACCAACTGTAACGTACCGTACTTTTCATACTCAAAATTTTCGGAAAAATTAAAAATTTTCTTAAACATAAAGTAACATTCAAAGTTTGCCATAAAAATATCTCAACCAAGTCTCCCATAAGACATGGTTGTTCAAAATAACTACAATATAATTTGATCACAAAACATTTGCTCAAAATGTTTCCCTCAAAGCATGAAATCCGAGTAAATTAACATTTGCATAAAAACATAAACATTGCGGTCCTCGAGTTAGCCTCCCGCTTAGTCCAAGCCTGTCTCTTGGTCACCACCTCCTGTCTCCTCATCAACATACTCACCTGCATCGATCAAGTCTAGTGAGTCTAAAGACTCAACAGGTATAAACTGGGAAATAGCGAGTACTACATAATAAAACCGCATGCAACTTTAAAATAGAACATACATACTTGAACATGAATTTGCGTACTAAAACTTGAACATACATACATAACATAGACGTGCCATAACGTGAAAACTTGTCATAAACATACTGCATACTAGAACATACATAATTTCATCATTTTGCGTAGAAGATGTTTCAAAGCAAGTGACCCATACATAATAAACGCCTGATTAGACAAACCACAGTACTGGGTTGACAGGGACGTATCCACTGCCACATACATGAGATCCCCGTTCATAATTTAACGAGTTGGTTGGTCCCCGTTCATAATTTAACGCTTTCCAACCACGATCTAACCCGTTCATAATTTAACGGGGTGGAGAGGTCCTCGGCCACGTTCACCGACTTCCAAACCCATTCATAATTTGGTCACGAGATAATTAGCATACCTGAAAAACTTAAAATATTTTCTTGCACGTCGACATACTTACTTGGAGTTGAGGGATTCGTTGGACTTCGATCGGGGCCGTCGCTGCACATTCTAACATGGATTCGATTGCTTAACTGATACACTTAGACATAATAATCAATCTTACTCACGAGCTCGTTTAATCCCTTAGGACGTTCTACAATTCCCATGACTCGACCTTGTAAACCATTGTACTAAACCAAGACATCGAACCTCCAAGCATAGTATAAGATTTTTCCCAAAAGTTTGAAGGACACGGACCCAGTGCCTACCTCCGTGTAGGGGTCCGTGTAGACTCGGGTGAGAAGACTCGAAAGGAAAGGTGGACACGGACCCCGTGTCAAGGTCCGTGTAGACTCTGGAAACAAACACCGAAAAGTAACAAAGGCACGGACCCTGTGCCAGGGTCCGTCCCCGGGTCCGTGTACCTGCGGGACGTGCCAACACGTGAAAATTCTGAACCTGATATGCTTAACACCTAAACTTAATCGTACGGACTACGAATAGACACCACGAGACACTTCTTAGAACACTAAGGCATTATGTCAAACCCAAGTGAACATTAAAAATAACCCCAAGAGTAACAATCCACAACCAACAACACAATTCGGATTTCGACACCAACTTTCTTCCTACGACGCTTAATTCAACTTGGTGCCTAACGACGCGAAACCACACGTTAATAACCATCCCAACATCATAAACAAAGTACCTATACGCAGCAGCGATCACCCGTCGATTTCCAACGAAGCCTGCAACACAAAAACTTCAAGAACATATCAATACATAATTTTCTGAAAACGCAGTTTGAGCAGTCCCACGAAAAGCGCCATAACTCACACAATTTGCGTCCAAAAATTTTGAATTTTATATCAAAACGAAGGTATCGAAAATTTCTACATTTTTCAAGGTGAAATTTTTCCCAAAATCCCGACCGAAAATTCGCAGTTTTCAACAGAACAGTAAGTTACGAGATTTCAGATCTAAAAAGTATTTCAAAACGCATTCAAACCATTTTCCGCTCAAACGACGAATGTCACACATGAATTTTTACACATAAAAATAACACAACACATAATATGACAGGATCGATGCAGAAAGAACAGAATATACGTGCCTTTTTTATATCAAACTTTACCGGAACGACGTCACCGAAGCGGAGATAGAAGCGAGGTTGATCCGGGACGAACGTGGCACGTTTTCTTGGAATAAAATCGATCAAACTTGCTGGAAATTGACAAGGGAAGGGGGCGGCTGCCTCTGGAACAAGAACCCTAGGTTTTTGCTCTCTCAAAATAAGAAAAATCTGATTTTTAGTCTTGTGTGTGTGTGTTAGCCGATAATAGGTGTGTGTGAAAGTGTGTGTGTGTGTGATATACGGTTTGTGTCGATGTGTAGTGTTAATTATGAGAGAAACTTGCTTAATCAATAATTAGCAAGGTAATTAGAAATTCAAAATCCCTTACAAGCTAATAGAATAGTGAAAATTACCCCACACTCCTAATAAAATCCCTTAATTAAAATACCACACATAATATGCTAACTTTTAAAAGTTTTAAACTCTTAAATCACTAAATACATAAATTAGCTTTAAAATGCTAAACTAAATAAATTATTTAAAATACCCCATTCTCAACTCATAATAAAATACCACCTTTTAAATTTTGCCAATACCGTCCCCGGTCTCTACTCCTTGATCCCGCCTCGAATAAACGCCTGAAACATGAAACTCGGAAAACATTTTAACGTGCATTACATAGACATAAGTATTTTAAAATAATGCATTTGAATAAATCATGCAATACTAAGACTCGTTTTAAAATTAAATAAAAAGGCTTTAATGATTAAACAAATGCACGGGTTATACGTGTACTGAATTTGGGCACTACATGTTTACTTGATTATCTGATTTGAGTGGAAGCATGTATTATTGAGAATGAATTAGAACCGATTCTTGATCAGAGGTAAGATGATCAGAAGGGGACTGAGGCAGATTTGTCAAATGTGATTGCTAACCCTTTTGATAATCAGATCTGTCTCCTCGAAGAGTCTCAGAACAAGGGAGTACCTTAGCTAATCCGATGGATGTACCAGCAACACCAATGGAAACGCTACTGAAGAGGCTTCAGTCGTTTAAACCGTTGACTCTGAATGGGTACTCAGATGTCAGTTGATTGTGAAAGTTGGTTAGATGATATAGAGATGCTGTTTGATTAATTGGATTACACAGAAGAGCGCCGAGTTAGACTGATTTGGCACCAGTTGCATGATGTTGCAAAGAATTGGTGGCTAACGACGAAGAGAGCTTTGGAGCATCAAGGTACGACTATTACCTGGAACATCTTTTAAACTGAATTTTATCAACGATTTTTCCCAGTGTCGTACAGAAAGGAGAATGATGCAGAGTTTGCAAATTTGAGACAGGGTCAGTTGAATATAGAAGAATATGTTGCCAAGTTTTCTACCTTGCTACGATTTGCTCCACATGTAGCTGAGAATGACGAAGCTGTTGCTGATCAGTTCATCAATGGGTTGAATCCCGAGATTTTTACATTGGTGAATACCGGGCGACCGAATAATTTTTCTGATGCCTTGAATAGAGACAAAGGAGCAGAAGCGGGTTTGATGAGACAGAAAGGAGCTTCCTATGTCGCACCAGCACCGAGACCACAACAACCACCCTCGACTCAATTCAAACAACCTTCTTCTAGATTTGAGAGTGGTAGCAGTAGTAGTGGTGGAAAGAAAGATCAGTTGAAAGCCAGAGGAAAACAGTTTAAGAAATCTGACAGCAGTTCTTCTAGCTCCAGTGGTTCCATACAGAGTTATGCCGGGGCTTATTGCAAAACTTGCAGGAGGGAGACATCGCACAGAGCAATGACAAGGAGTGTTTGTTAGTTGCAATATCTGCAGACAACATGGACATTTCGCCATAGTCTGTCCACAGAGAAGTTCCCAAAGATCCCATGGGGCAGAATCATCTGGATTAGTGGCATAGATTGATACACTATCATCTGCTGTTCACACATTCAAGCCAGCACCACCCCAGTCACATCCAAGGCCAGGAGGAAGCCAGAACATCAGCCAGCCTCCTAGACAGCAGGAAAGAGTATGTGCCTTGATTGAAGAACAGGATCAAGAAGCACCAGATGATGTTGTAGCATGTAACAGTTCTCTTTGTGGTTACCCTTGCTTTCGTATTGATTGATACGGGTGCTTCCCATATATTTATTTCTGAACGATTTGCATTGATTCATGCATTGCCTGTTGAGTCATTATTTGTTGTAGTATCTGTTTCTATTCCTTTGGGGAAAGGTTTGATATCATTGAATTCTGTTAAACATTGTATGCTACAGTATGATGGCCACGAGATTGAGTTAGATTGTATCATACGTGGGTTATCTGATTTTGATTGTATTATCGGTATTGATATGCTGACCAAGTACAGAGCTACCGTTGATTGTTTCCATAAGATTGTGAGATTCAGACCTGAGATGACGGATGAATAGAAATTCTACGGTAAGGGTTTTAGATCTAGAATTCTTTTGATATCTGCGTTATCTATGACTCGATTATTATAGAAAGGAGCAGAGGAATTCCTTGTCTATTCAATAGATGTACTGAAGTCGAGTCCATCATTGGCAAACCTACCAGTGGTATGTGAGTTTGCTGATGTCTTTCCAGATGAGATTCCAGGGTTGCCTCCAGTTAGAGAGATAGACTTCAGCATTGAATTGGTACTATATACAGTTCCTATTTCTAGAGCTCCATACAGAATGGCACAGATTGAATTGAAAGAGTTGAAAGATCATTTCGAAGATTTAATAAGCCAAGGGGTACATCAGACCGAGTGTTTCTCCTTGGGGTGCTCCGGTAGTGTCTGTGAGAAAGAAAGACGGTTCAATGAGACTCTGTATTGACTACCGGTAATTGAACAAGGCTACGGTAAAGAACAAATATCATTTGCCTCATATAGATGATTTATTTAATCAGTTGCAAGGTTCTTCTATTTATTCCAAAATCGATCTGAGATCTTTATATCATCATGCTGAGAGTTCGAAATTCTGATATACTGAAGACAGCTTTCAGAACCAGGTATGGCCACTATGAATTTATATTCATGCCGTTTGGTTTGACAAACGCTCCAGCTATGTTTATGAGTCTGATGAACTGCATATTTCAGATGTATCTCGATGATTTTGTGATTATTTTCATTGATGATATTTTGATTTGTTCAATGAATTTGAATGATCATGCCGAACATTTGAGGATTTTATTGAGAACTCTGAGGGCTGAGAAATTATATGAAAAACTGTCCAAATCTGAATTTTGATTGAGACAGGTTGTATTTCTGGGACACATCATATCTGGAGATGTGATATCTGTTGATCCTAGCAACGTTGAGGTCGTGATCAGTTGGCCTAGACCGACGTATGTGCCAGAGATACGCAATTTTATGGGTTTAGCAGGCTACTATCGTCGATTCATTAAAGATTTTTTGTGTCTTGCTAAGCCGATTACTCAGCTGACTCAGAAGAATGCTCCGTTTGTTTGGTCAGAGGAGTGTGAATCCAGATTCTTAGAGTAGAAGAAGAGCAGTGCTCCGGTGTTGACTATCCCATCAGGTACTGGTGATTTTGTTTTTTATTGTGATGCTTCTCACAGAGGATTGGGTTTTGTTTTGATGCAGCGAGGACATGTGATTGCCTATGCCTCGAGACAATTGAAGCCACATGAGACTCGCTACCCAATTCATGATCTTGAATTGGCGGCCATTGTTTTTGTGCTGAAGATATGGCGACATTACCTATACGGCGAGAAGTTTGAGATTTATTCTGATCATAAAAGCTTGAAATGTCTGTTTTCATAGTCTGAACTGAATATGAGGAAACAAAGATGGATTTATTTGCTTAAAGATTTTGATTGTGAAATCAAGTACTATCTAGTAAAATCCAATGCAGCAGTTGATGCACTAAGTCGAAAGGTATGTTCTTTAACCTTAGCGACTATTGGTGTTTCAAATTTTATTGAAGATTGTTGTCTTTCTGGATTGGTATTTGAGACAGATTGTAAACCGGTGAGACTTTATGCTGTTCAAGTCAAACCAGAGCTGATTTTGAGAATTAAAGCAGCTCAGAAAGTGGATCAGAATGTTCAGAACTCGATTTTGATGTTCAGAGCAGAGCATCGATCAGAATATCAGGTTCGTGACAGTTTGTTATATGTGAATAATCGTCTTGTTGTGTCAGATGTTTCATATTTGAAACTACAGATATTGTCTGAAGCACAAAATAGTCGATTCAGTATTCATCCTTGTGGCAGAAAAATGTACAATGATTTAAAAAGACAATTTTGGTGGAAACAAATGAAATCAGATATTGCAAAGTTTGTATCCAGATGTCTGAATTGCCAACAGGTAAAAGCCGAAAGAAGGAAACTAGGAGGACTATTACAGAGCTTATCCATTCCAGAGTGGAAATGGGACCATATTTCCATGGAATTCGTGATGAAGCTACCACATTCCTCCCGAGGTTGTGATGCAATTTGGGTCGTGATTGAAAGATTAACCAAATCGGCATGTTATATTCCATACCAGATAACGTACAGACATGACCAGATGGAAGAGATTTATGTCAGAGAATTTGTCAGATTGCACGGAGTCCCAAAGTCGATTGTATCAGACCATGATCCTCATTTTACTTCGTACTTTTGGCACAATTTACAGCAGACTCTAGGTACGAAGTTACATCTTAGTACTGCATATCATCTACAGACAGACGTACAGTCAGAGCGGACTATCCAGACATTGAAAGATATGCTTAGAGCAGTAGTGCTATATTTTGGCACTAGTTGACAAGATTCTTTGCCTCTTTGGGAGTTTTCGTACAACAACAGCTATCAGACGAGTATTAAGATGGCACCGTTTGAAGCGTTGTATGGCTAGAAGTGCAGATCCCCTCTTTAGTGGGCCGATATTTCTTTGGTTCCTGAACTTGGACCTGATATGATCCGAGAGATGACAGAGAAAGTGAAGCTGATTCAGAAGAGAATGAAGGCAGCTCAAGACAGACATTCCAAATATGTCAATGTTCGACGTAGACCGTTGGTATTTGAGGTAGGAGACAAAGTATTTTTGAAGATTTATCCTTTCAGAGGCGTTGTCAGATTTGGCAAGGAAGGGAAGTTGTCTGCACAATATATTGGGCCGTATAATATTCTCGAGAAGATAGGAGATCGTTACTATCGACTCACATTACCGCCTTCTCTATCTGGAATACATGATGTCTTTTATGTATCTTTATTGCGGAAGAATATTCCCGATGCTTCACATATTCTTCAGCTAGATGAGGCAGAATTGGATGAAACACTGAGTTACTTCGAGAAGCCGATACAGATTCTCGATCGTAAAGAAAAGCAACTCAGAACAAAAACTATTCCACTTTTGAAAGTTCAGTGGAGTTGACATGGCATTGAAGAAGCTACCTGGGAGACTGAATCAGATATGAAGCAAAGATTCCTAGAGTTATTTCACTGATGTGAATTTTCTATTTAGCTTCTGTAATACAATTCTTTCTAATATGATTTGATTGCCTGTGATTTCGGGGACGAACTCGTATTTTAGGGGAGGAGAAATGTAATGCCCGAGATTTATATCATTTTAATCCGAGATTATTGATTATGAATTAATGTGATTATAGAAGGATCATTCCGAGACACGAATTGAGATAACATGTGATATCGTTTGTGCAAGGACAGAAGGTCTCGCGCATATGCGCGACACGAGCCGTGCATATGCGCAAAATGGGCAAAGAACCTCGTGCATATGCACGAAGAGTATGCGTGTATGCGCGAGCTATGCAGGAAGACAAGTGCGGAGACAGTGGGTCTCGCGCATATGCGCCGAGGAGGGTCGCGCATATGTGCGAGACGTTCTTCACAATAGGTGAGCCACATGGCTCGGACATGCAATCTGAAAGAATAGGAACGAAAGATCCAGGGAATATTACAAGTTTCTTGAATCCAGAATTTTATTTTGTGCAAAATCCGTCCGTTCACTTTTCGATCAGAGTTTAGTACCGTGCTTCTATCGACAAGAGCTTTCCACGGACGTAATTTTTCTTATGTTTTGATATGATTTGAAAATATTATATTGAAAGAATCTGATATGATTTATATATGGTGTTCTTGATATATTAGACATCGTATAATCGAAACCAGATCAAAGAATAGACATCATATGAAATTGTTATGATTTTTCAGAGTTGATTTAATTGAGATTATATAGATTTGGTATCAGATTATGTTTGTTGGTTGATTAGGAGTTATTAGGATTGGTATATACTGATTTTGTAGTACCGGTATTTCAAGACTACGATGTTATGCCGTCGAAATAGAATTAGATTGAGTTCTGATTATCTCTGGATTGATTAGGGTATATGTTGATATTGTATTCCTCGAATATGTCATTCCATATTGGTATTGCAGACTTTGAAGACATAACAGATCCAGAACCCGATAAAAGAAAGGTATAAATCAATGTTAACAAGGAGATACGAGTCAAGTTAGATTTGACTTGAGTTTCCCTAAACCACATAATTGTTTGTTATTGTTTTAATACCTTTGTATTATTTGAATGTGAATTTTTATTCTATTGATTTATAGAAAAGCAGAGAATAGAAGATATATTAAGAGAACGAGTCATTGGTATAGGTGCCAAGTCTTGGGCAGAGGTGCCTAGAGAGTGGATGTTTGGTTATATCGATGTTTCTTAGGAGTAAATCGACTTCTATTACAGAGATTCGATATAATCTGCCAACATTCGGGAATCGGGATCCCTAGACTAGACTAGATCAGAGTCGAGTCAGAGATATGAGTTTGAATTACAGTTTTATATCATTGCATGTTTTCAGATTGGATACATATTACTGATAACTGTTATATGCTTTTATATATGTTTATATGATTGCATGTATATATTTTTTATACTGGGAATATTATTTTCATCGGAGTTATCCTGCTGCTGTTGTGTTTGTATGTGTGCATGACAACAGGTGGGACAAGATCAGGGTCAAGAAAAGGATGAGAGATTACAGTTTAGCGTGGAGATTCGGACCCAGAAGTAGAATAGGTTTCAGCACTTGATGTATAGTAATTGAACCCTAGTTTGACTTTAATGTAATTGTACAAGACTTGTACTTTTATGTTGATGTTTATATCAGACTGATTCTATTATGTTCCGCACTTGTATTTTAAAAAAAAAATTACCTAATTTATTTAATTGATCTAATTATTCACAAGAACATTTAAGAAATGAATTAGCGTCCAGGTCACCACATAAAATCTCGGGCATTACACAATATGTATTACATTAACCCTCAAGCAACAGTAACAATATGTACATATAATAATTTCCTTCTATAAAAACATATTCTGTATCATTATACCCATAGACATACACATTGTAAAACTTGTTTCAAACCTTGACATTAAATTTATTATAATACATATGCGGAAGCTATACAATAAGAAGTCCCGGTTCTTGTCGAGGTGAGGCGCATCACAAGCATCCATTGGCGAACCAGCATCCTATATATCTTCTTTACCTGAACCTGTAATACATAAGCTACGTGAGTTTATAAAACTCAATAAGTTGGCACTTATACGTATCAATATGCATAGAAAGAACATACGTATCAAGTCGTGAACAACAATGAATCTTTAAACCATGTCATATCATAGCATATATTCATGTTCATTTTTGTACTTGAGCCTCATTAGTTGACCTGTACTACCATGCTTGCTTTATTATATAGCTACTATTGTGTTGGACGTCAGGGAGCAATCTTTGGAAACCCCACGCCCCATGAACATATATTGGCCGATAGGTTTGGTGGACTTAAAACCACCCATGATATCAACAAGCTCTATATCATGTAAAATAAGTCATTTTCCTTTCAAGTTCATGTTCATGTTCATGACATAGCACTCATCATCAATATTCATGAGTTCCTTTCATATTTAATACATAACAATGGAATATGGTGTTATGTTTTCATCAATAAGCATATTAACAATGTACATATAGCAATAATCAATGGAAGGCATTTTAAATCATAATAGTACTCATGTATTACTTCAAGAACATGCCAACTTACAGTCCAAGCGTAAGAACACTGGTTTGAGACGATGTTTATGAGTCATGTGCTGTCAATACACCAATAGTTCAGTTACTATTGTTTATACTAATTGAAAGTTAACCCTCTACATGTAGAACAAAAGAGAAGAAAACTTACACCCTTAAAAAGTTCTTGTGATGGAGGACTTAATTCCAGCTTCAAAATAATGAAAGGAATGAAGAAGGAAGCTTTGGAGGAAGATTTCTTTGAGTTTCTCTCGAGTTCTTGCTGTAGAAGTATTGTTGAAATGGCTTGGAAAATCGTTACTTATCTTTTCTTATGCAAAGCGGCGCTCCGACGGTCATTTTCTACCGCTCGGGCACCACATGTTCTGCCTCTGCGCACTGCTTCATCAACGATCGCTCCAGAAACAACTCTTCCTTTCATAATTTGAAAAAGTTATAAACATGAAATTTGTAGCCCTATGTCTTGGCTTGAATCTCCAACTGGTTTCATGTCATTTGGAGGTCTGAGTAAAACATTATGATTATTCTCCTAACACGTGTCAGTGAGGGAATGACAGTATACACGACAAAATTCGGGGCACTTTTGGTTCGTATTCCACAATGATTTGGACAAAACCAAAACATGAGAGTTGTAGCTTGGCCTCACACAATTTGGATCAATATTCAAATGATTATGCTAAAACTCGTAAGAACTATCATATTTTCATCTCATTTCCTACCAACTTTAAGAAAAATTTATGCAGGTAGGTGTGAAAGATTGAGATTGTTAATGAAAAAAGGAATTCCAGAAGATATTCGTCTTGTAATAGAAGCTAAGGTCCGATTAGGAGGAGAAGTTCCAAAATCATTGCTCATTTGGTATTTTCCGGGATTAGGAAAAAGCACTTATGCGAAAAAATGAAGGGCCAAAAGGTTAGGGGTTTTTCATAAGTGTGCAACATGGACTTGTGACAAATGATGCAGATCTTTGGGATATGTTTCCGATAACAGAGAAGATAAAATTGGTTTTACTAAGAATGGGCTGAGTAAGGAGTCTTTAGATAACAACTTATTGACTCTTGAGACTCATTCTAGTGGACATGTGCATATTGAACTTCTCCGTTTATAAAAACAATTTCAAGATGAGCGTCATAGTCTTGGGAATCCGACTAAAAAAGACCTTGTTTGCCAATTTATAAGAAAATTGGATGGGAAGCATATCCTCGACTCATAGAAGGCGTTGAAGCCGTTTCTGGATGTAAAACCAGAGGAAAATTGTGAGCCACAATCACACTACTGTTTATATGCATGTGTGTCATTATTGTTTTTACTATTTATTCTGTTTACAGCTGTGACCCATAGTTTTGTCATGATAACATATTACCCCTATAAAATCTCTCATCTTTCTCTCTATTTTCGCAGACCAAAAAAAAATAAAGTAAAAACATGGCTGAATCCTCTGCACAATCATTGAAAAATATTTGTGTATTTTGTGGGTCGAGTCCTGGAAAAAAATGAAGTGTTTGTAGAAGCAGTGAATAATCTTGGAAAAATATTGTCTGAGAGAAAAATTCACTTGGTATATGGGAGAGGTAATATTGGGTTAATGGGATCTGTTTCAATATCTGCTCATCTTGGAGGTAGTCAGGTTTTGGGTATTATTCCTACAGCTTTAGCTGAAGGAAATATTACAGGTGTTACGATTGGGGAGGAATTAAAAGTTTCTTCTATGTATTAAAAGAATCACTCAAATGATTGAAAATTCTGATGCTTTTATCGCACTACCAGGTGGTTTTGGTACATTAGAAGAAATTTTTCACACTGTTTCTTGGGCACAACTTAATATCCATAATAAATCTGTGTGCTTGTTGAATATCAATAATTATTATGACAGTTTGTTGACATTTCTTGATAAAGCTGTGGAACAGAATTTCATTTCATAAAATTCACGACGGATGCTCATCTGTGCTTCGACTGCCGACCAATTAATTGATGATTGGGAAGCTTTTGTTCATAATCATGATCCGATGATAACAAAGATCAATTGGTCGCAATCAAGCAGTAAGAAAAGGAAGTTGGATCATTGATTCAAGTCGTGGATTGGTTTGCATTTGTTTCAGTTTGTTATCTTCAATAAAATTCCAGGTGATATCTTATTTTGACATTAGGGACAATGTCATATTCTGATTTGGGGAAGAACAAACTTATAAAAAAAATTAAAAAAATTTAAAAAAATAAATAAAAAAATATATATTATTTTAAAATAATATCATGTTTATTGTTTGTATCCTAGTAATTTTTGCAAAAATGTCATACATTACATGTTTGAAAGATTTAAATTAGAACATGCATTAATCTATTTAAGAATGTTTAAATTTTTATTTGAAAAAAAAGTCAATTTTAATATTTTGATCAATATAAAAAAATGATTTATGAAATCTTTTTGAGTGATTAACCATTATGATAAAATCATGTATTAAAGTATATGGCCCAAGATATATCTTATAAGAGTGCCTAAAATTTTAAACTCACACATATTTTGTGAGTCAGTGGAGAGGACTGAGAAAATAGCTTTCGAGCCTTTATTGATCATGAGAGAGACTATCTATTGTTTAGATTTTGTGTTCTTATTTTGAAAAAAAAAATGATATTTCCTAAAAAAAAAAGAGAAAAATACAAAAAGAAAGATATTGAAGATCTATTTAATTTTTAAGTTACATGCTACGACCCATATATCTCTCATAAAAAAAAAAGAAAAAAAGAGAGAAATATATTGTACAAATTAAATAAATATGTGGTCAAGAAGCATAAACTTAGTCTGATACCATGATGAAAAAAAATCAGGAAAAAAATATATAATAATAAGAACAACTGGATTTTAAATCAATGGATTTCCTATCTTTTGATTAGTTTGGCTCGTTTGACTGTCTGCATTCTGTAAACCTATTTTCCTGATCATTTATCTGTATTCCAACTCCATGAGAGTAATCATTCTCATAAATTGAAACACTTATTAACCTGTGAGAATATGGAGTTGAGACTCTTAATAGGAATTCCTGAAGACCATGTACATTTAACTACCTGAAAATAAGCTTTGAATTGATCAGTTCAGATTATTTCATAAATTATAATTATAATGATCTTGATATAACTTTGACAGTTTTCAAATTTAATTTAAACACTTGGATAGTTCTGACTACATTTGTATTTAAATTAATCAATATGTTTTGAGTTGCTATTAACGCTTAAATTGCTAGGGACTAGCAATAAGCTGGTTGGGGAGTGTGATAAAGATAAAAAATCGTATATTAATTAAATATTTTATAATATAAATATATAGTTTTTGTTTTATTAAATGTTTAAATATTATATGTTTTATAATAGATTGTATAAAATATAAGTTGTTGTGTAATTATAAGTTTTTACTATTTTTTACAGGTTCGATAAAACAAGAATAAATTTGACGTTGCAAATGGATTAAGATGATACTTGGACCTGTAGAAAGTTGATGTTAATATCTATAATATTGGTGGCAAGCATTAAATAAAATCTTCTCACAAGTGGGATCAAATTGAGCAACAATAAAAGTTACCAAAGAAGTGGCAGTTTTACCATCCTCTAGTATTTTGACCATATCTCTCAAATTACTTGGTCAAATGGTTAAAAAAATACCACAATTCAAACAACTCAGATATCTACATGTTTGTTTTTATGTGGAGAAGAAAATTTAGATGGGAAGATTTTTAAAAGTGATGTGTATTAAAATATTAATTTCTTGGGAACACCAATGAAGAGTTATGTGTAAAAAAAAATATTTTATTTGTAGTTGTCCCTCCAAATTTGGCTATAAATAGGGGTGCATTGTAATATATTGAGATATCCCTCATTTTATGAACAAACCTTTGAGTTCATAATATTTCTCTCTTTATTTTTCTTTTATTTCTTCATTTAAATATAATTAGCATGTTAAAATCATATTCAAAGTTTTACACTTTGAATAATGAGTAGCTAACTTCCCAAAGTGGAGATGAAAAGGTGAAACTCTTGGCATGATAATAATGTTATTAAAAAGTAAGAATCTATGTTTTATATTATTTAATCATTTAATTATTGTTTATGTTATATTTATTTCTTTAAGTATTATTATACCCTACTTATAAGTGGGAGTTTTGATTTATTGTTGTTATATGTTACACTAAATTCTTGGATCCATTTAAATGTTAGTTTGGTATTATCAACCATTTAAAGTGGATGCCTTGATTTATTATATATGAATATATCATAAGATTAATTTCTTGGTACTATTTAAATGTTTGTTTGGTTTTACCAACCATTTAAAGTGGATGCTTGATATATTATATATTAATATCATAATATTAATTTTTTGGTACCATTTAAATGTTTGTTTGGTTTTACCAACCATTTAAAGTGGGAACCTTGATTTAGTGTTTACAAATATTTATACATCACAATAAATAATTGGCAACATTTACAAGTTTTGGTATATATTATATACTTATAAGATAATAATATATAACATAATAAAAAGATGATTATTTAATATATATTGGAACCATTTTATTAAGTGGATTTCAATAATGTTAACTTTATTAAATACCAAGAGTGGATCCTTTAATCTCAACTACTTAAATTAAAATTTGAACAATTAAAAATTACCAATTAAAGATTCAAACCATTAAAAGAAATAAAAAACAAAAACAAAAAGACATTGTAGTGGACTTGTAATTACCTTAGCTTCCCTGTGAATACGATATTCGGACTCATCGAATTATACTACTTGTTGACAACCCGCTCTTGGGAGTGCAACAATCAAATTCGCAACACTAGGCTCCCAAGGCTGCACCTAGACATGTGTTAGAGTGTATTAGGATCATGCTGGTCCTCGGTTCAAGCCCCATGCATGCTGGAAATCAGAAATAACAGCAACTCCCCATTATGCCATTTGTGTGTCTCGATGTGCATGTTTCTTGCCCAAGGGTGATGTTTCTGATCTTGGCTGCCCTAGGGGCTATAGCTGTAACGTCCCGAAAATTTAAAAGTTCACGATAACCACATGTATGCAATTATTAAATTCTCCTGTATTTTGATTAAATGTTTTAATTGCATTAATTAATTATGTTGTGCATATTTACATGTTTAAAATATATTTTTCTACATGGTTGCATTAAAATATATTTTTAAAGGTTATTCGAGTTGCGATAGAGGAACGGAGACCGATGGCTGAAAAATAGAAAATGATTTTTATTAAATAGTTGTTTTTAGTTATTTAAAAATATGGGTGATGCCTTTTATTATTTTTGAAAATAAGGGGTTTTGAGGTGATTTTATACGCCGGGACGTAAATTTTATCGGTGTTGGTTTTTCAACGAAAATGCGAACTTTTTCACAACCCGGCTAATAAATTAACAAACTTATTGTACCAAAATTATTTTTATTATTTTAATTAAGTCCTAATTAAGACTAATGGGCCTAATTATCTTTTCATGGGCCTAAGCTTGTTTGAAGAGTTAATTTAAATATTTAAAGTACTAAATCCTACCCCATAACCTATTCTACAGGCCCTACACCCCTAGAGTTTTAAAACTCTTCCCCACCAGCAGCAAATACACGTGCACACACCCACAAATTTAGAGGAGAAAAATCAAGGAAGCCTTGAGGAAAACTTGTAGCCAAAGTCTCGCCAACGTTCTTCGATTCGTCAACGAGAATTCGTTCGTAAAATATGCAAAGGACACGTCATATTCTCATTTTTCTAATCCATCACACCATAGTAATTATTTAAAATTATTTTGCATGAAAACAAGGAACACCTTGTTAGATTTTCGTTTTTCAAGTGTATGTGATTTTTTGAAGCATGATTTTTGATTCAAAAACATGTATATTGGGTTGTTAAGGGGCTGCCATGATTAGGGATCGATAAAGGATGGTTTTACACAACTTATAAGGCCTATAAATACACCACACACGCTGTAAAAATAATAAAGAAGACCAAGCTGGAAACCGTGAGTTTTGAAGGGATTGTGTGCATGTTGTGGCTCAAGTGTTTCGGTTGTTATGCATGGGTGGATGGGGCTCGACCAGGGCTCGTCCAGGGTTAGGGGTGGTCTCGGTCTAGGGCTGGTTTGGGTCCTAGGGTGGCTAGGGCTCGCGCTAGGTGGGCAGGAAGAGTCCTCGCGTGATAGGAGTCTTCACGCGTGTTCTGTGTTGCCGAGAATTTCAGCGAGGGTTGATTGGTTGTGGGCTGGGATAGGTCATTCGCCAGGGTCCTAGGATGATGGGCAGGGGTCGCCTCAGGGGCTGGAGCGGTTGGGCTGGAGGCTGGCTCAGGCGAAGATGGAAACGTGAGGAAGCAAGGCAGCAGGTGGAGCGCACAGGATGATGTTCTGATTTTGTGCTTGGCCTCTTGGGTTCAGGGCAGGGGCTGGTATGGGCTGGGTCTGGACGTGGTCCAGGGTCAGTTAGGGTCCGAGGGGGTTCGCTAGTTAAAGGGCTGGAAGAGTCCTAGTGGCACAAGGAAGCTGTAGGCGCGAGAGTCTCCATGAGCGCAGGTAGCTGTCACGATTCAGAAGCTTCGGCTCTTGGGTACAGGGCTTGGGGTGTTAGAGTAGATGTCCTGCAAGCCAATGGTTGGCTAGGGAATTTATTGACTCAAGTGAATAAACAATCTTTATTTTAATATAATTTAACTTTTTATGATCTTGTTATACTTTATCTGTATACCCATGCGAACAGCATAGATAAAGTCCTTTATTATGCTTTAATACAAATGAATCGTAATTCGATGTTGAAACTTATTTGTAAACACTGCATATTCTAAATTCTTTCCTAGTCGATTCAGCCGCCTAAAACAAGGATAAAGGTCGCTTGAGTTTGAGACTAGCATCTGTGATGTTGTGTACTGCATTTCTTGGTAAGGGCATAGAGATGTCCAAACATGCAGATGGGTAGTCATATGATGATTATACCGTACATCCCTCCCTCAGACTTTCCAAGTGGTTACCATTCATTGAGAGGATAAGTTCGTGGTTATGATTGTACACCATTAGTCCTTGCTGTTAGAGTAGGTGCCCGTCGAGCCAAGTGTTGGCCGAGTGTTCACAATGAAACTCTATGTATAAGCAATATTTATTTTAATAATATTTGAAATTATTATTTTGGCAAATCTTTATCTGTATACCCATGCTAGTTGCATAGATAAAGCCCTTGAATATACAAATAGTAGAAAGAATATGAGATGCTCATATGATGAGTATCATGAAACTCATATTTGGAATACTGTATATTCTAAACGGTTCCTAGTCGATTCAGCCGTCATTAAGAAGGATATAGGCCGCTCGAGTTCGAGACTAGTATCTGCGATGTGAGTACCATGTTTCATTGGTAGGGGACATTGTGATGTCCGAGCATGCAGATAGGTGCTCCTAGTAGAGTGCACTGAACAACCCTCCATTAAAGGACTTTCCAAGTGGTTCTCACTTATCGAGTGGAATAGTCCTGGTTTATGGTTGTACAGAATTAGTCCTTATGACCCGGGACAACATGGAGACTCTATGTGCTAGAATTACACTTTGACTTGTTTACCGACTCTCATGGGGTCATCAGGTGGCAAGGTTGGGTGTTCTGTCGAAACACATAGGAGTCGATGCATTGTAGTCGGGGATTCACCGCTTACCTTCGGGTATGGATATCCTATGTGTTATCATGTGTATGTAGGTTGAAATCTCTGGCCAGAGTATGGTTTTAATTATGAAAGGGGTTTCATAGATTACACCATCGATGCAACTACGACATGACACATAGTATCGATTCATTGACAACTCTCGATAAACCAATGGTTGTCGAATCGATCGGGATATATGAGTTGAAGGGACCGTACTGTACGCTAACCATAATTGAATGGTTCTTGCAGGCACTATCATTTGATACCTAGGGAATCATGTAAGCGATGCTGCTAGGCGTTTAACATGATTGGTTGGGTACTATCAGACTTGAGTTCTGACGTTCTTATTATCAAAGTGTTGATAAATAAGAATGGAGCAATTGGGGTATGCTCATATAAGGACATGTTTAGTCCGAATCACATAGAGATGTGAACCCACGGCTAGTTGTATCAATGAACCATTGAGGGCCACACAAGTACTAGCTTTCTAGATCCCGTTGAGAAGTAAAAATAGTTCAATATGTTGAACGGCTTATAAAGGTGTTTATAAGCGTAAGGAAAATTAGAAGTATGACTTCTATAAAGGAGAAAATAGTTCAATGTGTTGAACGACTTATAAATGAGTTTATAAGTGTAAAGAAAAATAGAAGTCTGACTTCTATGAGAGAAATGTAAATTTTAATTTAAGGAAGTGTTCCTAAATTAAAATTGGCCAAGTGAATAATGTAATTGAAAATTGTGATTTTCATAAACATTACTATGGACTAAATTAAATTAATTCAAGTGTTGAATTAATTAAACACTAGTGGACCTAGTAGAGTCTAAATAATTAAATTAATTCAAGTGTTGAATTAATTAAATAATATTGAGTCTTGAAGAGCTCAATTAAAATAATTATTTAACTAGTGGGACTTGGGTAAATTCAAGTAATGTTTAATTAGTCTCAAATATGTTTGAGATAATTAAAATTTAGTCCAAGGTTTTAATTTGATTAAAAACCATATAATATGCATGCATGGGAGGTGAAAGGTTGGGAGACTACTTTTTGTGTTTTCAAGGCATGGCATGCAACTTTTTGGAACAACTTTTCCCACAACCAAAAAAATGTCTCTCCTTTTCTCCTAGCATGAATAGTGGCCGAGTTACTATTCACATTTTTGGTCTCTAAATTTTTCTCTCAATTTTCTTCTTCAATTGTTGAGGAAAGAAATCACTTCTCTTTGAAAAATCTTCTTATTTTTCTAGTGCAAAATAAGAAGGGTTCTAGCTAGTTAGTGGTGGGTTTGATTGGAAGAAAGGAGTCCAAAAGAAAGGTGAAGCTTGTAGATTGTCTACCTTCAAGAGCTAAGGTGATTACACCTTAGTTGGAGCCACTATCAATCTTTGAGATTGATAGGTACATTTCTTAACACACTATGAATGTCATTTTGTTTTTATTGTATTTGCTACACATTATATGAGAGGTGGCCGAAATTTTTGCTAGAAAATATGATTTTGCGAAATTTTTGTTGCTTCCGTTGCGCTTCCGGTCACCGTAACCGATCCCCTTTCAAGTGGTATCAGAGCTATGGTTACGATTTTGTGTAGCAACTACAAGATATTATATTGAGATAGATTTCTAACCGCATGAGAACAAAATTTTGCAACGAAATCAAGGCATGAAGATGGGGATTTCGGGCAGCATGTTGCTGCCCGTGTCGGGCAGCTCGTGCTGCCCGAGGGGCTGCCCGTTTCTGGCAGCTAGGGCAGCCCGAGGGGCTGCCCGAACAGCCCCTTGTTTTTAATAAAAAAAAAAAAAAATTTTTTGGTAAGTTGGCCGGAATCCGGCGACGGAGCTCCGGCGACGGCGATGAAGGCTAGGTTTTCCAAAAGTGTTTTGGAATATCAAAGTGTCATGGGCCTTGAGTTGTTGGGCCATTGGATGGCTAACATGTTTGTGAATTTTAAATGGGCCGAAAATGTTTTTGGTGAAAAATAAGTTTTTTGGGCCCTTAAGTTTAAAATTACAAAAGTTGCAAATATTTTCTCATGAAATAAATAATTTAAGTTGGACTTTAATTATTTATAGTAAATGGTGATTTACAAGAAATTCGGTTATAAATAAATTAATTTGAAAGTAGACAAATGTGTTTGTATTCTTTGTTAATTTAGTTTATAATCGTGGCGGTTAGTGATTGGATCAAGATATATAATATTGGATCAATTAATTATTGTGATAATTAATTGATGGTGTATGCTATGTAATATTATGCATGAAGGATGATCAAAAGCCCAAGCCCAATTTGCTAGGTGTATGCTAGGATATTTGATGTTGAATGATTGTAATAATTATCAAATTTAAAGTGGGCTTGGTTTATGGCCCGTTCCCACCCCCCATGAGATGTATCCCTATTTGCCATGGATATTTATTTGTAAATATTAGTATAGTGGATGATCAAGATTGGAAGAAGGTGGCCATGATGATTATGAAGATCGAAGACATGTAAATATTGGAAGCTTATGTAATAGTTGCATTTGCATCCCGTGCATTTCCCTAGGATTGGACCTAGGCCCGTGTTTAGCTCACACGGTCCGTTAGTATTGGGGCGATTGATCATCCTTGTTTTGTTTACTGTTTATAATATATGCATGATATGTTATAAATAATGAGTATGTGCGTTATTATTATGATAATAACAAAGTTGCATGAATCCGGCAAACATACGATCAAACATGGCGAGCTTTTAAAAAAAAATAAAATTAATGATGAGACCTTTCAAAACTAAAAACCCTCATTTTGAATAAGATTCAAAATTAATATCAAGCCCGAAAAGGGGAATTATAAAATTGGTTATAATTTCCTTGTCTTCCATCGACAATAGGTGCATGATGAACGCTACCCGTACTCGGGGCTCGGCTCATATTATTGGGGGGGCCCTTAGTGCCGGAAAGCTGTGACATTCATTGACATGGTGATGTGAACTACGTGGAACTCCCATGACTTCGGCTTAGATAATTGAGGGAACTCATGGCGACCGTCCATTAAGGTTCAACATCGATGGGTAATGCTTGACACGTAAAGATGAACGACGTCTATAATGGGTCCTAATCAAACGTGAGACAAAAGTTTACGTTAAGGGTTGCATTGTGATGCAATTGGGAAACTACCTTTTAGGAATTGTGATTGGCTGTATAATCGGGATCATAATTCGCTAATTGGACCTTACGTACCTACTGAGGAAAGGAGTTTCCCGTTTTCACTAGAGGGTAGTGAAAGATGTCAAAACAGTGGGAGTAAATATTTATAAAGTTAAAGTCCATACTTTATATCTTACCAAATATTTTAAAATAGTCATCAACATTTATCTGTTTTTACTTTTCAGTACAAATTGACAATGTCTTCGATTCGCAATCCGATATCCGTAATACTCGACAAAAACATATTAACTGGACCTAATTACCTCACTTGGCTAAGAAACCTAAAAATCGTCTTGAATTCGGAAAGGGTAGCATATACACTGACTGAGTCGCCCCCTGTTGAGGCTCCGACTGACTGCAATCCTGAGGAATTGCAGGCTTACAAGGAATGGTGTGACCATGACTTGATAGCCAGGTGTTATATGCTTACTTCTATGAACGATGAGCTGCAGAGGCGTTTTGAGGGTGCAAAGAGTGCTGCTGACATTCATTTGCACCTCAAGGAGCTCTTTGGTGAGCAAACACGTCCTCTTAGGCATGCTACCGTCAAGGAGCTAATCACTTTGCGCATGCGAGATGGGGACTCGGTCCATGAGCATGGCCTAAAGGTGATTGGGCTCGTGGACAAGCTCGTTGGCATTGGATCTGATCTTGCCTTCGGAGTTGACCACCGACGTGTTGCTGTTATCATTGCCTAGCTCATTTGATCCTTTTGTGGTGAACTTCAACATGAACAAGATGGAGCCAACCCTTGAGGAGTTGGTGAATATGCTTGTTACGTTTGAATCCACCATCAAGAAAGAGAAGTTGGTTCTTTATCTGGTACGAAGATTGATCCACATGGGAATGTAAAGAAGCGTTCTTTCCAACGTCCCAAGAAGAATGTGCCCTTGTTGAGGCAATCTCCGAATCCCGTTGTGGCAGCCACACCAGTTAGGGCTGACAAGACTAATGATGTTTGTCATCACTGCAAGATGCCTGGACATTGGAGGCGAAATTGCAAGGAATATCTGGCCCAGAAGAGTTCTGGAAACGGTATGTTCTAAATTGAAGTAAACATTTCAATTAACTCTACTTCTTGGGTATTAGATACCGGTTGTGACTCACATCTCTGTAATGGGTTACAAGTGATGGGAAGAAGTAGGTAGCTTAAGGAAGGTGTGACCTTCTAGAGGATGGGCAATGGAGCAAGAGTTGCTGCCAAGGCTATTGAAGATTTTTACTTATTGTTGAACAATGATTTTAAGTTAATTTTAAGAGATGTTTTGTTTGTACCATTTTGGTGAAAAACATTGTTTCCATTTCTATTGTGATAAAGATGGATATTCTTGTCTATTTAGCAAAGGTGTGTAGTATCCCGATGCCTAATTTGAGTTAATTATTGGATTAATTATATTTCGGTGGGATCGGAAGGACCGAACCGGGTTCGGATCGTCCGAAGAGGGTTCGGATCGTCCGAAGAGGGTTCGGATCGTCCGAAGACAGGTGGCTGGACACGTGGAAGACATGCAGAGTTCGGATCGTCCGATCAGGGTTCGGATCGTCCGAAGACAGGTGTCTGGACACGTGGAAGACATGCAGGGTTCGGATCGTCCGATAAGGGTTCGGAAGGTCCGAAGGACACAGGGTTCGGATCGTCCGAAGTGGATCGGATTGTCCGAAGAGGATCGGATCGTCCGATCGTTGTCTATAAATAGAGGCGCGAGGCTTCACTTTTTACTCGCCAATTCCGAGTGTTCCAGAGCGTTTTAGTCGTTTCTGATGGGTTTCTAGCCTTTTCCCGAGGTTTAGGCACTAGCGGGGAGCTACTGGTTTTGTAGCGGAGCTGTGCTCTAGTTGGGAGCTAGCGGCATCAGTGGGCTGACTACGGACGCAGGCTTGATTCTAGGGCTGATTTCTAGGATCTACTGGTTTGAGGTACGGAAGTACTATCCGAGATAGCAGGATTGAGTATGCTTTACTATGTGTTGCATGTTTATATGTTGCATTATTATCTGTCATATGATGCATGGTTTATTATGCGGCATTTGCATAATCATGTTGAGCCTGATTATCTTTGAGATAGCCTGTTGAGAGGGTGCTCAGCCCTCGTTTGTTGTGGATGGTTGGACCCCGTTGGCCGACGGTGGTCAGGTCACCGGTATATCCACAGGTTTATTTTGGTATGGGAGCCACCTCCTGGTGCGACGGCGCAGAGTGCTACATACCTTGACGTCATTTACCTGAGCAGTATTTCGATATACCCAGATCCTGGTATCCAGTACATTTTGCATACATGCATGTCATAGTCTTGTATACTCATGCTTTCGGTACTGAGCGTTTTATGCTCATGTCCTCGGTTTATCTCTGTTTTGGACACCCTATTCGATGGGGCAGGTCTCAGGTTGGACGGTCCAGGAGGGAGTGGACAGGGAGCTGGCAGAGGTTGACTTGTAGTTATTGGTATTTGTTCTTAGAATTTAGTTCGATCTGGTTGTTTAAGTATTTTGTACTTACAGATTCGATTGGGTTGTATTACTGTTTTTCCGCTGTTTTACCTGATTCAGTTTTAATGTTAATTTTGCATGCTTAAGTTCTGATTAGTAGGTGATTCTGGAACGGGTCACTACATTTATGGTATCAGAGCATGCATTAAGATTTTGGGATTTAGAACTGTTCTTTTGGGTTTAATCTCTGGTAACTTTTGTAGCTAAGAGATGTCTGGTTTTGACGACGATGCTAGTAGTCATGGCAGCGTTGGACGCTGGGGAGACCGCGACGATCGGGAGCGTCGTCGAGAGCATCGAGAACGTCGTCAACACCGTCGTGATGAGCCTCGGAGTTTTAGTATGCATCGGTTCTTGCAGATGGGGCCGAAACCTCTTTCGGGCGGTGAGACTCCGGATGTTGCGGAGAACTGGCTTGAGAGGATGGAGAGCTGCTTCAAGACTTTTCAGTGCTCGGCGGAGCAGCAGATTGATACCCTTGATTTCTTGCTGGAGGGTGGTGCGCGCAAGTGGTGGAGGTCTACCTCTGCACCGATAGTTCAGCGACAGGGTCGAGTTCTTTGGGCCGATTTCCGAGCCGCTTTCATGTTGCTTTACTTTCCGCCAGCTCTTCTGCAGACCAAGGCGATTGAGTTGATCAATCTGAAGCAGGGAAGTTTGTCTGTTGATGAGTATCAGCAGAAGTTCTTTGAGTTGCTTCCGTATGTTCCGCATGTCAGTGACAATGCTAGTGCCAAGTATAACCATTTTCTTCAGGGCCTCAATCAGGAGATTTATGATCGGGTTGTTGTCTGCGATGATCCGACATCGTATGAGGGCCTTGTGAATCGTTGTCGCCAGGCTGAGGGCAGTTTGCTGAGAGGTCGAGCCATGCAGTCTGCTCGTCCTACTAGTTCTTTGGGTCCCCGCGCCCAAGCATTCAAGAAAGCTGGATCTACTTCTTCTTCCTCTGGATCTGGAGGAGTTCACCATTTTGGGAAGAAGAAGGGCCCGTGTCAGCATTGCGGGAAGGATCATCCGACGGAACGTTGTCGCAAGGTTGCGGGTGCTTGTTACAAGTGCGGTGAGTTGGGCCACATGAAGAGAGATTGTCCACAGACGGGCGGAGGATCAGGATCTGGTTCTCAGGCTTCAGTTCATCAGAGGCCACAGCAGGGACAGTCTACTCAGGGTTCTAACCTCCGACCGCGTACTCAAGGGCAGGTCTTTGCTCTTAACCAGGATCAGGCGGCTGAGGAGAACGAGAGAGTTATCGCAGGTGTGTTTTTATTATGTGGATTACCTGCTTACGTTCTCATTGATACTGGTGCATCGCATTCATTCATATCTGCGAGATTTGCTAAGCGTCATAAGTTACCTTTCACTTCTTTGGACGTTGTGGTATCTGTTTCCACGCCGATGGGTCATTCGGTGCTAGCTAAACGTCTAGTTTTGGGTTGTCCTCTAGAGTTTGAGGGTAATGTTTTAACTGCTAATTTGATGATTCTTGCGATGGAGGATTTTGATTGCATTCTGGGAATAGATGTGCTGACTGTGTTTAGAGCTACTGTGGACTGTTATCAGAAGTTTGTGCAGTTTCGTCCAGTTGAGGGCGACAGTTGGTTTTTCTATGGAAAGGGAGCGCGACCCCCGATGCCCGTGGTTTCTGCTCTGAAAGCCTGTCGTGCTTTAGAGTCGGGCGGGGAAGGCTACCTTATCTATGCTATTGATTCGTCCGCAGTTAGTGTCGGTATCAGTGACATTCCATTGGTTTGCGATTTTCCGGATGTTTTTCCCGAGGAGATTCCTGGTTTTCCTCCCGTTCGGGATGTGGATTTCGGCATTGATTTAGTGCCAGGCACGGCACCAATCTCTAGAGCTCCTTATCGTTTAGCTCCATCGGAAATGCAAGAATTGAAACAGCAGTTGCAGGATCTTCTTGACAAGGGGTATATTCGACCCAGTGTGTCCCCGTGGGGAGCACCAGTTCTTTTTGTCAAAAAGAAGGATGGTTCTATGCGGCTCTGCATAGATTATCGGCAGTTGAATCGTGCTACGATAAAGAATAAGTATCCGTTGCCACGGATTGATGATTTATTTGATCAACTGCAAGGTACCTCTGTGTATTCCAAAATTGATTTAAGGTCTGGTTATCATCAGCTTCGAGTTCATCAGGGAGATATATCGAAGACTGCATTCAGGACCCGGTATGGGCATTATGAGTTTCTGGTTATGCCTTTTGGGGTGACGAATGCACCAGCAGTTTTTATGGACCTGATGAATCGGGTATTTCGGGATTTCTTGGATAAGTTTGTTGTGGTGTTTATAGATGATATCTTAATCTATTCGCATGATCAGCAAGAACACGTACAACACTTAAGGATTATTTTACAGACACTTCGCGAGAATCAGCTTTATGCGAAGTTGAGTAAATGTGAGTTTTGGATTGACAGGGTTGTATTCCTTGGTCATGTCATTTCTAGCAAGGGAGTTTCAGTTGACCCAAGCAAGGTGGAAGCGGTATTGAACTGGTCGCGTCCAACGACAGTAGCCGAGATCCGCAGTTTTCTGGGATTGGCTGGGTATTATCGCCGTTTCATTGTCAACTTCTCTCAGATTGCTAAGCCACTCACTCAGCTCACTCGGAAAGATGTTTCATTTGAATGGACATCAGAGTGCGAAGAGAGTTTCTTGGAACTTCGCAGACGTTTGACATCTGCGCCTGTTTTGGCTTTACCGTCTGGATCTGGTGGTTTCAGTGTTTACACCGATGCCTCTTTACAGGGACTAGGGTGTGTTCTGATGCAGAATGAGCATGTGATTGCTTATGCGTCGAGACAGTTAAAGCCTCATGAGGAAAACTATCCTGTTCATGATCTGGAATTAGCAGCGATCGTTTTTGCTTTGAAAATCTGGCGCCATTATCTGTATGGTGAGCGATTTGAGATCTTCACTGATCATAAGAGTTTGAAGTATCTGTTCACTCAGGCTGAGTTGAACATGCGTCAGCGTCGTTGGATGGATCTACTCAAAGATTACGATTGTGAGATCAAGTATCATCCAGGATCTGCGAATCTCACGGCCGATGCTCTTAGTCGCAAGGTGAGGTTATCTGCTCTTCAGACTTGTGCTGTATCTGGAATTATTCAGGATTTCTGTTCGATGGGATTCAATTGTAAGCATCGGAAGGGAACAGAGAGTATCCGTATAGCTACTATTTTGTCCGAGCCAGTTTTGTATTCTCGGATTAGAGATGCTCAGATGTCTGATTCTAAGGTTCAGAAATTAGCTCGGTTGGCTGATGGAGATAATACTTCTGGTTTCCACTATCAGTCCGAGGGTCTTTTGTGCTTATCTGGTCGTGTTGTTGTACCGGAAGATGACACTTTGAGGGAGGAGATTTTGTCCCAGGCTCATCGTAGCAAGTTGAGTGTTCATCCAGGGAGCAACAAGATGTATAAGGATTTGAGGACTCGATTTTGGTGGAAAGGTATGAAACGTAATGTTTATCAGTATGTCTCCAAGTGCCTAGTCTGTCAGCAGGTGAAGGCTGAGTATCGACGACCTAGAGGTTTGTTGCAGAATCTTCCTATTCCGGAGTGGAAGTGGGAGCATATCACGATGGACTTCGTGACTCACTTGCCTATGTCTGTGGGGAATAGAGATGCTATCTGGGTGGTAGTGGATCGACTTACTAAGTCTGCCCATTTTCTTCCGTATAACAGAGATTTCACTTTCGATCGGATGGCACGGTTGTACATTCAGGAGATTGTACGGTTTCATGGTGTGCCCGTGAGTATCGTTAGTGACAGAGATCCTCGATTTACGTCTAGATTTTGGGGCAGCTTTCAGCAAGCTTTGGGCACTACCTTGAGTTTGAGTACTGCATATCACCCAGAGACTGACGGTCAGTCAGAGAGGACTATTCGTACTCTTGAGGATATGTTGAGATCTTGTGTGATGGATTTCGGGCCAGCTTGGCAGGATCATCTGCCACTGATAGAGTTTGCATACAACAACAGTTTTCATAGGAGTATTGGTATGTCTCCGTTTGAAGCATTGTATGGTCGACTGTTGTCGTACTCCTCTGTTCTGGGAGGAAGTCGGAGAACGACAGGTCGAGGGTCCAGAATTGATTCAGCAGGCCATGGACAAAGTTCTTGTGATCAAACAGCGGATTAAGACTGCTCAGGATCGACAAGCGAGTTATGCGAACACCAAGCGCAGACCTCTTCATTTTGATGCAGGCGAGAAAGTGTTTCTCAAGGTATCACCTTTTCGGAGGATTCTGAGATTTGGACTCAAGGGTAAGCTATCTCCGAGATTCATTGGTCCTTTTGAGATCTTAGAATGTGTGGGAGACTTGGCCTACAGATTAGCTTTGCCACCGTATCTGTCTAGTCTTCACAATGTGTTTCATGTGTCCTTGTTGAGACGATACGTAGCGGATGAGTCTCATGTTTTGCATCCAACAGAAGTTCGGCTGAATCCGGATTTGTCTTTTGTAGAAAGACCGGTTTCGATCTTAGACCAAAAGGATAAGGTACTGCGGAATAAGACTATTCCTCTTGTCTTAGTGCAGTGGCAGCGCCGAGGTACTGAAGAAGCTACTTGGGAACTAGAGAGTCGCATGCGGTCAGAGCATCCAGAGATGTTCTAGTTGTAGTATTTTCAGTTATGATTGTAATTTCAGTTGTGCTTTCAGTTGTAATTCATTCTTAAGTTGAATGTATTGTTGTTCAGAATTGTCATTCTTCAGACTCGATTTCGCGGACGAAATCCTTTTTAGAGGGGGAGAATGTAGTATCCCGATGCCTAATTTGAGTTAATTATTGGATTAATTATATTTCGGTGGGATCGGAAGGACCGAACCGGGTTCGGATCGTCCGAAGAGGGTTCGGATCGTCCGAAGACAGGTGGCTGGACACGTGGAAGACATGCAGAGTTCGGATCGTCCGATCAGGGTTCGGATCGTCCGAAGACAGGTGTCTGGACACGTGGAAGACATGCAGGGTTCGGATCGTCCGATAAGGGTTCGGAAGGTCCGAAGGACACAGGGTTCGGATCGTCCGAAGTGGATCGGATCGTCCGAAGAGGATCGGATCGTCCGATCGTTGTCTATAAATAGAGGCGCGAGGCTTCACTTTTTACTCGCCAATTCCGAGTGTTCCAGAGCGTTTTAGTCGTTTCTGATGGGTTTCTAGCCTTTTCCCGAGGTTTAGGCACTAGCGGGGAGCTACTGGTTTTGTAGCGGAGCTGTGCTCTAGTTGGGAGCTAGCGGCATCAGTGGGCTGACTACGGACGCAGGCTTGATTCTAGGGCTGATTTCTAGGATCTACTGGTTTGAGGTACGGAAGTACTATCCGAGATAGCAGGATTGAGTATGCTTTACTATGTGTTGCATGTTTATATGTTGCATTATTATCTGTCATATGATGCATGGTTTATTATGCGGCATTTGCATAATCATGTTGAGCCTGATTATCTTTGAGATAGCCTGTTGAGAGGGTGCTCAGCCCTCGTTTGTTGTGGATGGTTGGACCCCGTTGGCCGACGGTGGTCAGGTCACCGGTATATCCACAGGTTTATTTTGGTATGGGAGCCACCTCCTGGTGCGACGGCGCAGAGTGCTACATACCTTGACGTCATTTACCTGAGCAGTATTTCGATATACCCAGATCCTGGTATCCAGTACATTTTGCATACATGCATGTCATAGTCTTGTATACTCATGCTTTCGGTACTGAGCGTTTTATGCTCATGTCCTCGGTTTATCTCTGTTTTGGACACCCTATTCGATGGGGCAGGTCTCAGGTTGGACGGTCCAGGAGGGAGTGGACAGGGAGCTGGCAGAGGTTGACTTGTAGTTATTGGTATTTGTTCTTAGAATTTAGTTCGATCTGGTTGTTTAAGTATTTTGTACTTACAGATTCGATTGGGTTGTATTACTGTTTTTCCGCTGTTTTACCTGATTCAGTTTTAATGTTAATTTTGCATGCTTAAGTTCTGATTAGTAGGTGATTCTGGAACGGGTCACTACAGGTGTTTGCAACATTTACAAGAATGAATGTTTAATTGGTACTTGAGAACTTGAAAACGATCTCTATAACTTAAAATTAAAAGATATTCTACTAAATGTCCATTCAAAGGCATACACCATATGAGATATGGATGGGTAAGCCTCCCAAATATTCTTATCTTAGAATATGGGGGTGCCCTGCTTATGAAGCAGGTAGTGGGAGAAAAATTGGATAGTCGATCCATTTTTTGTTACTTTGTGGGATATCCAAGGAATTCAGTTGGATATCACTTCTATCATCCCCAAGAAACAAAAGTGTTTGTTTCTAGAAATGCAGCCTTTTTGGAAAAGGAATTTTCTATTGGATAGAAGAGGGGAGATGATAGAACTCGAAGAGGTTCGAGAAACACCCACAATTATAGAACCCACACCTGAAGAGCCAAGAGAGGAGATACAAACTCCTAGAAGATCCGAGAGAGTCTCGAGACCACCTATGAGGTATGGTCTGCTTCTTGAAGAGGGCCATGATGAGCCTAACCATGAATGTGATCCAAGAATCTTCAAGGAAGCTTTATCTGATGCCGATTCATCCAAGTGTCTTGAAGCTATGGAATCTGAGATGAATTCCATGCATTCGAACCAAGTGTGAGATCTTATAGATCCACCTGATGGAAAGGTTCCCATAGGGACTTGGGACAGATGGGAAGGTATTGACCTTCAAGGTGCGGTTGGTGGCAAAAATGATGTACTCAAAGACAAGGAGTTGACTTTGAGGAAACCTTTTCCCAGTCGCAATGTTCAAGACCATAAGGATTTTGCTAGCCATAGCTGCATGGTATGACTATGAGATATGGCAGATGGATGTCAAGACAGACTTTCTTAATGGGGATTTTAAGAAAGTTATTTACATGTCTAAACCTGGAGGGTTTACATCTATCGGAAGTGAGCATATGGTATGCAAACTTCAGAGATCTATTTATGATCTAAAGCAGGCATCTAGGAGTTGGAACCTCAGATTCTATAATACAATCAAATAGTTTGATTTACTAAGAATCCTGAGGAACCCTATATGTATAAGAGGGTCAGTGGGAGTGTTGCAACATTCCTGGTGTTGTATGTTGATGACATTCTACTCATTGAGAATGATGTAAGAATGTTGCAATCAACTAAGATATGGTTAGCGAGTAAGTTCTCGATTCAGGACTTGGGTGAAGCATCTTTTGTATTGTGATACAGATCTATAGAGATAGATCGAAAAGATTGCTTGATCTCACCCAGTCCACATACATTGATACCATCGTGAAGCGGTTCTCGATGGGTGAGTCCATGAGAGGACATCTACCAATGTGTCATGGCGTGTCCCTATCCAAGTCTGTCTCCCAAGACTGATGCAGAGATAGTGGCGATGACACACATTCCGTATGCTTCGGCAATTGGTAGCATCATGTATGGGATGATATCTACACGTCCTAACGTGGCTTTCGCACTAAGTGTAGTGAGTAGATATCAATCGAACCCCGGTCTTCCACATTGGAAAGCTGTGAAAGACATCCTCAAGTAGTTGAGAAGGACCAATAAATTGTTCTTGGTCTATGGGGTGGAGAACTGAAATTGGAAGGCTATACCGACTTTAGCTTCCAAAGCGATATCGATGACTCGAAGTCAACCTCTGGGTTTGTATTCATGCTCAATGGTGCTGCTGTCTCTTGGAAGAGTTCCAAGCAAGACAATACTGCGGATTCCAGCACAGAGGCCGAATACATTGCTGCATCAGATGCAGCAAGGGAGGCTGTTTGGATAAGGAATTTCGTCTAAGAGTTGGACGTTATTCCTAATGGAGTTGCTCCTGTCCCGGTGTTGTGTGACAACACGCCGGGAGCTTTAGCTCAAGCAAAGGAGCCAAGGTCTCATCAGAAGTCCAAACATGTATTGATTAAGTACCACATCCTCGGAGAGATTGTGGAAAGAGGAAGAAGTGTCTTTTGACATAGTCGGCTTCGCAGATAATGTTGTTGATCCACTAGCTAAGCCTTTACCTGGACCATAATTCGACAAGCATCGCGAATCAATGGGTTTGAAGCATATGGGTAGTTGGCTCTAGTGCAAGTGGGAGATTGTTAGAGTAGGTGCCCGTCGAGCCAAGTGTTGGCCGAGTGTTCACAATGAAACTCTATGTATAAGCAATCTTTATTTTAATAATATTTGAAATTATTATTTTGGCAAATCTTTATCTGTATACCCATGCTAGTTGCATAGATAAAGCCCTTGAATATACAAATAGTAGAAATAATATGAGATGCTCATATGATGAGTATCATGAAACTCATATTTGGAATACTGTATATTCTAAACGGTTCCTAGTCAATTCAGCCGTCATTAAGAAGGATATAGGCCGCTCGAGTTCGAGACTAGTATCTGCGATGTGAGTACCATGTTTCATTGGTAGGGGACATTGTGATGTCCGAGCATGCAGATAGGTGCTCCTAGTAGAGTGCACTGAACAACCGTCCAATAAAGGACTTTCCAAGTGGTTCTCACTTATCGAGTGGAATAGTCCTGGTTTATGGTTGTACAGAAGTATTCCTTATGACCCGGGACAACATTGAGACTCTATGTGCTAGAATTACACTTTGACTTGTTTACCGACTCTCATGGGGTCACCAGGTGGCAAGGTTGGGTGTTCTGTCGAAACACATAGGAGTCGATGCATTGTAGTCGGGGATTCACCGCTTACCTTCGGGTATGGATATCCTATGTGTTATCATGTGTATGTAGGTTGAAATCTCTGGCCAGAGTATGGTTGTAACTATGTAAGGGGTTTCATAGATTACACCATCGATGCAACTACGACATGACACATAGTATCGATTCATTGACAACTCTCGATAAACCAATGGTTGTCAAATCGATCGGGATATATGAGTTGAAGGGACCGTACTGTACGCTAACCATAATTGAATGGTTCTTGCAGGCACTATCATTTGATACCTAGGGAATCATGTAAGCGATGCTGCTAGACGTTTAACATGATTGGTTGGGTACTATCAGACTTGAGTTCTGACGTTCTTATTATCAAAGTGTTGATAAATAAGAATGGAGCAATTGGGGTATGCTCATATAAGGACATGTTTAGTCCGAATCACATAGAGATGTGAACCCACGGCTAGTTGTATCAATGAACCATTGAGAGCCACACAAGTACTAGCTTTCTAGATCCCGTTGAGAAGTAAAAATAGTTCAATGTGTTGAACGGCTTATAAAGGTGTTTATAAGCGTAAGGAAAATTAGAAGTATGTCTTCTATAAAGGAGAAAATAGTTCAATGTGTTGAACGAATTATAAATGAGTTTATAAGTGTAAAGAAAAATAGAAGTATGACTTCTATGAGAGAAATGTAAATTTTAATTTAAGGAAGTGTTCCTAAATTAAAATTGGCCAAGTGAATAATGTAATTGAAAATTGTGATTTTCATAAACATTATTATGGACTAAATTAAATTAATTCAAGTGTTGAATTAATTAAACACTAGTGGACCTAGTAGAGTCCAAATAATTAAATTAATTCAAGTGTTGAATTAATTAAATAATATTGAGTCTTGAAGAGCTCAATTAAAATAATTATTTAACTAGTGGGACTTGGGTAAATTCAAGTAATGTTTAATTAGTCTCAAATATGTTTGAGATAATTAAAATTTAGTCCAAGGTTTTAATTTGATTAAAAACCATATAATATGCATGCATGGGAGGTGAAAGGTTGGGAGACTACTTTTTGTGTTTTCAAGGCATGGCATGCAACTTTTTGGAACAACTTTTCCCACAACCAAAAAAATGTCTCTCCTTCTCTCCTAGCATGAATAGTGGCCGAGTTACTATTCACATTTTTGGTCTCCAAATTTTTCTCTCAATTTTCTTCTTCAATTGTTGAGGAAAGAAATCACTTCTCTTTGAAAAATCTTCTTATTTTTCTAGTGAAAAATAAAAAGGGTTCTAGCTAGTTAGTGGTGGGCTTGATTGGAAGAAAGGAGTCCAAAAGAAAGGTGAAGCTTGTAGATTGTCTACCTTCAAGAGCTAAGGTGTTTACACCTTAGTTGGAGCCACAATCAATCTTTGAGATTGATAGGTACATTTCTTAACATACTATGAATGTCATTTTGTTTTTATTGTATTTGCTACACATTATATGAGAGGTGGCCGAAATTTTTGCTAGAAAATATGATTTTGCGAAATTTTTGTTGCTTCCGTTGCGCTTCCGGTCACCGTAACCGATCCCCTTTCACTTGCGACCCGGGACAACACTGAGGCTCTATATGCTAGGGCTGTGCTTTTACTCGTTTACCGGCTCCAGGAGAGTCATCAGGTGGCGAGGTTGGGTACCGTTGCGACACATATAGGAGCCAGTGCATTGTAGTCGGGGATTCACTGCTCAGCTATGGGTGTGGATATCCTATGTGATCTAATGAAATAATAGTGCATGGAATCTCTGGCCAGAGTACGAGATGTACGTTGGAGAAGGAGTTCTCCAAATAGTACACGCGATGCCACTGTTATAATGATCACATAGTTATCGAATTAATATGCAACCCTCGATGAACCAATGGTTGCAAATTCGATCGGGATATATGAGATGAAGGGACCGTACTGTACGTTAATCATGATCGACTGGTTCTTGCAGGCACTATCGGTGATACCTAGGGGATCAAGGGGCGATGTTACTAGACGCTCTTACCATGATCCGATGGGTGCAATCAGAAATGAGTTCTGACATTCTTGATCAAGGTGTTGATGAAAAGAATGGGGCTAACTAGGGTAAGCCCGAATAAAGGATTATGTCCTGAATCACAAAGAGTTGTGAACCCACGGTTAGTTGTATCCCTGAACCATTGAGGGTCACACAAGTACTGGATCGTTTGTTCCCGTTGAGAGAATAAATTCAAGAAGTTGAATTTATATTATATATTAAATTCAAGGAGTTGAATTTATTATAATTAAGTTTTGAGAGAATAAATTCAAAAAGTTGAATTTATAAAATTTGTGAATTTAATTTATTAAACTCAAATGTTGGGTTTATTAAATATTAAATTTTGGAGGTGATAAAATTTCAAGGAGTTGAATTTGAAATTTAAATAATGAATTCAATGTTGAATTTATAATATATTTAATTTATTAAGCTCAAGAGTTGAGTTGAATTCGTAGGGATTTACAACAAGAGCTACATCCGCTAATACCGGAGTAGTTGGAGCCGAGTGATTTAATTCACAAAGGTATAATCTTTAACATCATTTATATGTTTTTGTTAAAATCATACGAGCGTCCAAAAAATATCTTGAATGTCAAGATCTAAATTTTTTTAAAACTTTCGTTGCGTTTGGGCGTTTAGAAAACCGAGATCCAAAAGTGGTATCAGAGCCAAGGTTTTACTAAATCGTATGGTTTTATATTGAATAATATATTTCTAACCACACAAAAAAAATTTTCAGAAAATTTAGCATCCCGAAAATTAATTTTTTTCAAGATTTTCGAAATAAAAAAAAATTAAATCTGCCCGAAACTGTTCCGAGCAGTCCGTGCGCGCAGGGCCGCGCACGGCAGCGCGCAGCGTGCGCGCAAGCGCCGGACGCCTGTGCGCCCCGCTAGCGCGCAGGCGCCGGACGCCTGCGCGCATAGCGCTAGCACAAGCGTCCGACGCCTGCGCGCGTTCTACGCGCACAGGGCCACTGCCGCTGCCCGAAACGTTCGGGTAGCGGGCATGTGGCTGCCCGGGAGCGTCTCGGGAAGCGCGCTGAATAATGGGCGTGAATTGTTTGGGCCTAGGGTGCGATTTTCTGATTTTTCAAATTTTTGGGTAAAATTGATTTTTTTGAAAATTGGTTCCATTTTTATTTTGGAAAATTGATTTTTAGAAAATTAATAATTTTCTTGTGAAAAAAAATAATTAGAATATGATTTTAATTATTTATGGTAAAAATGAGTTTTTACAAGAAATCAATTATTATTGATTTAATTGGAAATTAAATAAAGAGTTTATTTAATTTATTAAATCTTTTAATAATTGTGGTGGTTAGTGATAAAATTATTAGATATATGATTTATCAATTAATTAAATTGTTTAATTAAATTGATGTTAATATTTGATGTTAAATGCATGAAGGATGATCAAGAGCCTTGACCAATGTGTTAGGTGTATGTTAGGATATTTTACTGTTTTATTCGTTTTTTTATTAATATTTGATATTATTAAAGTGGGCCTGGTTTATGACCCGTTCTCACCCCATGAGATGTATCCCTTATGTGCCATGGCTATTTAAATGTAATATTAAAAATAGTGGGAGATCTAGACTGGAAGATGGTGGGCCCGATGATCAAGACGAATACATGTAAAATATTGGAAGCTCTTGTAATAGTTGCATTTGCATCCCTGCATTCACCTAGGTTTGGACCAAGATCCATGTATGGCTCACATGGATCTAATAGTGTTGGCGATCGATCATCCTTATTTATTGTTGAATGTCATATTATGATATATGTGATATATAGTAGTATGCATGTATGTATATTATTATATAATATAGTTGCATGAATCCGGCAAACATACAAACTCGTGGCACACGATTTTTAAATTAAATTGATGAGACAATTTTAAAATTAAAATCCCTCATTTTGAATAAGATTCAAAATTTATATCAAACCGAAAAAAGTAAAAATTAAAAGAGTTTAATTTTTCCTTGCCTTCCATCAACCATGGTTGCATGTTGATCGCTACCCGCGGACAGTGTCTGGCTCATATTATTGGGGAGGCCTGTACGTCGGAAAGCTGTGACTTCCACCAGACATATGATGTGAATTGAGTGGAACTCCCATGATTTCGGCTCATATTATTGGGGAACTCATGGCGACCGTCTACTACATTTCAATATTGATGGGTTGGTTTGACACGCGAAAATAAAAGACGTCATATTATTGGGTCCTTATTAAACGTGAGGCAAAACACGTGGAGGTTGCATAGGGATGCAATTGGATTCTACCTTTTAGAAATTATAATTGGCTGATATTATTCGGGATTATAATTGGCTAATTGGACTCTACGTGCCTACTAAGGAAATACGATTTCCCTTTTTCATCAGAGGGTGGTGGAAATGTCAAAATAGAAGGAGGGTAATTTATAAAATGAAATCCATATTTTATATCTTAAAATTATTTTAAAATAATCAGCAACAATTATTCTGTTTCCATATCAGTATATTTTTCGATTTCGTCACATAATCCAATTTTGTTATTAACAAGCTAGCCGAATCTAATTTTCGGTTGGGAAAATTGTTCTGAATTCGGAGAAAATGGCATACACACTAATGTCAGTCCTGCTGAACTGACAAAGCATGCAAGATGGTAGGACCATAGTATGCAAGCTAAAGTGTAACATGTTCGCTTTTACGTCAAATGAACTGTAGGGACAGTTTGAGCAAATTTTGAATGCTGTTTACATTCGAATGCACGTGCAAGAGTTGCATGTCGCATGAAACTATGCACACCACTTTCAAGGAGCTCATGACTACACGCATGCAAGACAGGGCTTTGGCCCATGAGCATGATGTACGTATGACTGGGCTTATTAAGAATGTGATGGGCCTGGAATATGTGATTCCTAATGAGTTACTAGATAACATCAATTTATTGTCTTTCTCATCCTCATTTGACGGGGTTATGGTGAACTTCAATTTGAATAAGATAGATGATGGCCTTGAAGAGCTAGTCAATACGCTTATAACTTATGAGATCACCATAAAACATGGAATTGTTGTTTTTCTTACGGCCCTCTCGTCAGACGAAAATGGCCCACAAGGTAAGGGAAAGAAATGTTATGCCCCTCACAAGAAAAACAATCCCAATATGAAGCAAACTCTGAAAGACACTTAAAAGGCCTACAAAGTCCGATAAGTTAGAACATATTTATTTCACTGCAAGAAGTCCGGACGTAAGAAATTATATGTGCCAGAAATGTTCTGGAAATGATAAGTGAATGTCCAAGTAAACATGATTTCAACAACAAAAGATAGTTAGATGATCCAAATCCCACACAAATATGGCACGCTAGACTAGGTCACATTTCCCAAAGAAGGATGCACAAGCTAGTGGGAGAAAGCATGTTTGACTTGTCAGACATAAATTCTCTACCTACTTGTAAGTTCTGTCTAAAAGGAAAATTGACCAAGACTCCATTCGATGGAAAAGTGGAACGTGCAATGGTCTACTGGATTTGATCCACACAGACGTTTGTGACCCGCTAAGTGTTAGCACAAAATATGGACAATCCTACTTCATTACCTTTACTGATGATCATTCGAGGTATTGGTATGTTTATATGATGAAACACAAATCTGAAGCATTTGAAAGGTTCAAAGAATTTAGATCTGAAGTAGAAAACCAGCTAGAAAGAAGTATTAAGGCATTTCGATCTGATCGAAGTGGAGAATACTTGAGTGCTGAATTTTTGGGTTATCTAAAAGAGAATGTGATTGTGGGGACCCGGACGCTAATCAAGTTCTTAATCATCATTGGGACTAATTAATTAATTATAAAACATGGTCTAAATTTTTTTTAAATGCGGAACGTAGTGAAATAAAACATATATACATCTCAGTATAAAAGTACAAGTCCTGTACCATATACATTTAATCAACTAAGGTTTAACAACTAATATCAAGTGTCTAACCCTATCTCTAATCCAAGTCCGGAGCCTCCACTCTAATCATGATCTTTCTTCATCTCCTCAACCCAGAACCTGTCCCACCTGTTGTCATGCACACATACAAAACAAGACAACAGCCGGATAACTCCGGTGAGAATAAATCCCAGTATAAACAATGTATGCATGCAATCATATAAAAGCATATACAAAAGCATGTATAGGAAATATTCATAACATGTATCAAATCAGAAACATAAATCAATATCAAAAATTCAACAATCATGAATGATATAAACAATGTAGATCAACATGTCGTATCAGACTCAACTCAACCGACGCGTCGTCTCAGACTCGACTCAACTGACGCGTCGTCTCAGACTCGACTCAACTCTAACCTAGGGATCCCGATGTCTGGATAATGATAAATATATCGAATCTCAGTCGATAGGAATGAATCAATCCCTAAACGGCATCGATATAATTAATATATCCAGTGTCTGGGTGAATCAGCCGCAGAATTGACGAATCAGTCAAGAATTAGGCGAATCAGCCAATAACCAGACGAATCAGCCTGTAATTAAGCGAATCAGCTTATGTTTAGACGAATCAGTCAATAACCAGACGAATCAGCCGGTGACTAGGCGAATCAGCCCTTGACTCAACAACTCAGTAATCAATACATGCATTCAGTATCTAAGCAAATCAGTCGATGACTAGCGAATCAGCAGTCCTTACATGCAGTGGCTATAAATCAACAGACTACAAATATAATCTTATCATACATTAGCTATAAATCAATAGACTACAATCATAAGTCTCATCAATTGCAAATATCAATGCAATAAATAAAAGTATGTGATTTAGGGAGACTCGAGTCAAACCTCACTCGAGTTGTGCAATCCCAACTCAACATTAATTTATACATTTCTTTCTGATACTCTGGCTCTGTCAAAGTCTCGAACTCAAGGCCTGTCAATAACTCAATCTGACAATAACGATATTGAGGGTACGGTATCAATACACCACTCAATTAATACTGGATATAATCAGAATTCAATCAAATTCTGTTTTAACGGCATAACATCATAATCTCAATATATCCAGCAATACCATATCAGTTAGATATCGATTCTAACATCTCATACTCGATACTACTTCAATCTTGATATCAATTCTCAATCAACTCAACTCTAAAAATCATAACAATTCCATATGGTATATGTTTCTCAATCCAGTTTCAATTATACGATGTCTAACATGCCAAGAACATCATATATGAATCATATCAGATTCTGACAATACCATAATTTCAAATCATATCAAAACGTAGCAAAACTTACGTCCAGTTGTAGCCTACGTCGATAGGAACACAGTACCGCAATCGGATTCAAAATCGGACGGACGGATTTCTCACAAAAGGCGTAAGGATTTTTCAATTCTTTTCTCCGTACCTTTCTCGATTCTTTCTTCTGAAAACTAAAGAATTCGTTGGTATATATATATATATATACATCCACGTACATGCACAAGGACGAGTGGCTCATCCCACATATTACACGTCTCGCGCATATGCGCGAACAATGTCGCGCATATGCGCCAGTTATTTAAACTAGCGCTTTGTCTTCTCGCGCATATGCGCCAATCATTCCGCGCATATGCGCCAATCCTTCTGCCAACCCCGCGCATGTGCGCCATTTATGTCGCGCATATGCGCCGATCATTCTGGACGGGTCGCGCATATGCGCGCCTTATCTCGCGCATGTGCGCCGATGCTACTGGATGTTCCGCGCATGTGCGCCAATACATGTCGCGCATGTGCGCCAATCCTATTCTTCACACATAATGTGAATTCTTTTCCGGCTCTCCCGATCTGATCCGTTCTATTTATAATCATAGTAATTATCAACAATAGATTATAATAATCATCGCCCAAATCTTTTCAAATTAACCGGATAATTTCTCGGGCCTTACATTTCTCCACCTCTTAGATCTTAGTTCGTCCTCGAACTCGCAAGTAAACAATTCAGATATGTCAGAAGAAATTTATACGGAGTTATATCAGAAACTCATCTCAATGAATTTGTTCTGAAATTTCAATCTCATATCAAATTCTATTTTGAAAAATAGCTCTGATAAAGTCAATCTCGCAACACTGGTTATACAACATATGTATATACCCATCGACAGTTCGTAACGACTCAACATCATCAGCTGTTATCGAATCTGTCGATCTCAATCAAAGATATATTCGATCTTTGGTCTCAAATACCAAAGTCATCGTCCGACGTTGGCATATTTAGTCTGTTTATCACGAGCTATTTCCATTTTCTTCTGAATTAGCTTCATCTTTTCAGTCATATCTCTGATCATTTCAGATCCAATCTTAAGAACCTCGGAGATATCATTTCAATAAAGAGATGATCCATATATCTTTCCGTACAATGCTTCGAAAAGAGTTATCTCAATACTCGTTTGATAGCTTTTGTTGTACGAAAACTTACAAATGACAATAAATCATGTCATTCAGTGTTAAAATCAAGCATTACAGCTTTCAGCATATTCTCCGAAATCTGGATAATCCACTCTGACTGTCCATCAGATAGTGAATACTATTCAGTATTCAGATATGATTACATTTTATCACACGTGCAAAATCAACCAAAATCACGGTCAAATATAATCAACTCTCAACACTCCGTGTAATCTAATCACTTTTCTGACAAAATCTCAATAATATATCATATTTGTACATCTTCATGTATGGTTTAACACTCGCAGACTGGGTCAGTCTGTCATTCCTAACTCACTCAATACTCAATTCCGAGAGGAATGTAGTAACTTTATCACGATGTCCTTGGAAATGTAATCTCATTTCCATTCAGGAACCGACAAGTTACGTAACCAATCTCTTGGTTTGTTTTCTTTCTGTCTTTATCTGTCTATAAGTCAGACATTTCAGTCCAAACTCTGCCATATCTAATCTCATCTGTTTCTATCCAAACATTTTCTGCTATCAGGACACTTACTGAATCAAGTATTGCACTTTTCTGACAATCTATGTCGTTTCACATTCGAAATATCGGGCACAAACAAATCAGTTATTAACATACAATACAGTATTACTTACCAGATTCAAAAACAGATTCAAAAAAACAGCAAGATTCAATCAGACTCAAAACATCACTCATCGGTACAGATCTGTTAAACTCATAAAACCGCAAATATCTGACACTGATATCCACCCCGGCCAACTAATTACGGTTTAATTCTGTTAAAATCAACAAATATATCATCTTCAGATATAACACCTCCTGAATGTTATTTGTCTCAATCAGGATTCAAAATTTCAACAATTTCTAATATCAGCTCAAAGCTTAAATCAATCTCTCTGAAATCAGATCTAGAGTCTTATCTGGGGAAAACATTAATAACTTTCTTATCATTGGTAAATCAGCCAATGATAGACTCAACTTCAGTAAATCAACTGAATACATAAGGAGTCACTCTGCTCCTTTCTGTAATAATCGAGTCATAGCTAGTACGAATATCAAAGGAATTCTCAATCTAGAATCCTTATCGTACA
Organism: Primulina eburnea; assembly: GCF_022965805.1. Taxonomy (NCBI): domain Eukaryota; kingdom Viridiplantae; phylum Streptophyta; class Magnoliopsida; order Lamiales; family Gesneriaceae; genus Primulina; species Primulina eburnea. The sequence goes on along the minus strand of NC_133102.1, from coordinate 27,127,674 downwards.
ATGTTCATCCCTTGGTCATCTCAGGTCTGATTCTCACCATCTTCTGGAACTAATCTATGGTAGCTCTGTACTTGATCAGCATATCAATATCAGTAATGCAATTCCAAAATCAGAGAACACCAGTACAATACCATCTACCACCCAATCTAACTCGATCTCATTCTTATCCTACTGTAGTATAAAAAATCTAATAGAATCGCTGATACAAGATCGTTTCCCAAAGGAAAAGAACAAATACTACAGTAAATAGGGACTCAACAGATAATGCATGCATCAATGCAAATCTTTCAGAAATAAAAGTATGTGAAGCACCGGTATCCCTCAATACATATGCAGGATAATCAAACAAATCAGTTACCTGCAACATCATCATCATCTGGTGCTTCCTGAGCCTACTCCTCGGTCAAAGCAAATACTCTGGCCTGCTGTCTAGGAGGCTGGCCCACTGTCTGGCTTCCTCCTGGCCTCTGCTGTGACTGAGATGGTGCTGGCTGGAATGAATGAACAGCAGCTGATCGTCTACTCCACTGTGCTGCTGATCCAGATGATTCGGCTCCCTGGGATCTTTGGGAACCCCTCTGTGGATACACTCTAGAAAAATGTCCCTGTTGTTTGCAGAAGTGGCAACTACCAAGTACTCCTTGGCATTGCTCAGTGGAATGTCTCCCTCCACAATTTTCGCAGTAAACGTCGGTATAACTCTGCTGAGAACCACTGGAGCTAGAAGAACTGCCGCCAGGCTTCTTAAACTGCTTTCCTCTAGCCTTCAGAAAATCTTTCCTTCCACCACTGCTACTGCCACTCTCAAATCGAGGAGGTGGTTGCGGTGGTCTCAACTCTGGAGGAACATATTCAGCTCCTCTCTGCCTTATCAGGCCCGCTTCAGCGCCCTTTGCTCTATTCATAGCATCAGCAAAGTTATTTGGTCGCCCTGTGTTCACCAAGGCAAATATATCGGGATTCAAGCCATTGATGAACTGATCAGCCACGGCTTCGTCATTGTCAGCCACATGTGGAGCAAACTTCAACAAGGTAGAGAACTTGGTCACATATTCTTCAATGTTCAGCTGAGCCTGTCTCAAATTGGCAAACTCCGCCCCCTTGTCTTTCCTGTTCGACACTGGGAAGAATCTTTGATAAAACTCAGTTTTAAATACATCCCAAGTAATAATCGTACCTCGTTGCTCCAAGGCCCTCTTCATCGTAATCCACCAGCTTTTTGCAACATCCAGCAACTGGTGCCCAATCAATTTAATTCGGCGCTCATCACTGTACTCCAGTGAATCAAACAGCATCTCAATGTTACCTAACCAACTCTCACACTCGACTGATGTCTCAGTACCCTTCATAGTGGGTGGTTTGAATGACTGAAACCTCTTCAGCAAGGTCATTGGAGTCGGTCTTACATCCATTGGAGGATTCGATGTACTACCCTGTTCAGGTACTCTTCTCGGAGGCATATCTGAAACTCAAAAGGATTAGTGACCCAATCCAACACATCTGTTTCAATTCAATCCCCCTCCCGATCATCTTACAGCTGATCGAGAATCAGTTCAGATTCGTTCCCAATAATACATATTACAAAATCAAATCAGATACATCAAGTAACATGTAGTATATAAAGCAGTAAGACATGCTAGCATAAAAAAGCAAGGAAGAAAACCTCAATCTACCCCGCTCACTAGCCTTTTCTATCTCAGTCTAAAGGATCTAACGCTCTGATACCACCTGTTGTGGGGACCCGGACGCTAATCAAGTTCTTAATCATCATTGGGACTAATTAATCAATTATAAAACATGGTCTAAATTTTTTTTAAAATGCGGAACGTAGTGAAATAAAACATATATACATCTCAGTATAAAAGTACAAGTCCTGTACCACATACATTTAATCAACTAAGGTTTAACAACTAATATCAAGTGTCTAACCCTATCTCTAATCCAAGTCCGGAGCCTCCACTCTAATCATGATCTTTCTTCATCTCCTCAACCCTGAATATGTCCCACCTGTTGTCATGCACACATACAAAACAAGACAACAGCCGGATAACTCCGGTGAGAATAAATCTCAGTATAAACAATGTATGCATGCAATCATATAAAAGCATATACAAAAGCATGTATAGGAAATATTCATAACATGTATCAAATCAGAAACATAAATCAATATCAAGCATTCAACAATCATGAATGATATAAACAATGTAGATCAACATGTCGTATCAGACTCAACATAACCGACGCGTCGTCTCAGACTCGACTCAACTCTAACCTAGGGATCCCGATCTCTGGATAATGATAAATATATCGAATCTCAGTCAATAGGAATGAATCAATCCCTAAACGGCATCGATATAATTAATATATCCAGTGTCTGGGCGAATCAGCCGCAGAATTGATGAATCAGTAAAGAATTAGGCGAATCAGCCAATAACCCGACGAATCAGCCTGTAATTAAGCGAATCAGCTTAAGTTTAGACGAATCAGTCAATAACCAGACGAATCAGCCGGTGACTAGGCGAATCAGCCCATGACTCAACAACTCAGTAATCAATACATGCATTCAGTATCTAAGAAAATCAGTCGATGACTAGCGAATCAGCAGTCCTTACATGCAGTGGCTATAAATCAATAGACTACAAATATAAATCTTATCATACATTAGCTATAAATCAATAGACTACAATCACAAGTCTCATCAATTGCAAATATCAATGCAATAAATAAAAGTATGTGATTTAGGGAGACTCGAGTCAAACCTCACTCGAGTTGTGCAATCCCAACTCAACATTAATTTATACCTTTCTTTCTGATACTCTGGCTCTGTCAAAGTCTCGAACTCAAGGCCTGTCAATAACTCAATCTGACAATAACGATATTGAGGGTACGGTATCAATACACCACTCAATTAATACTGGATATAATCAGAATTCAATCAAATTATGTTTTAACGGCATAACATCATAATCTCAATATATCCAGCAATACCATATCAGTCAGATATCGATTCTAACATCTCATACTCGATACTACTTCAATCTTGATATAATTCTCAATCAACTCAACTCTAAAAATCATAACAATTCCATATGGTATCTGTTTCTCAATCCGGTTTCAATTATACGATGTCTAACATGCCAAGAACATCATATATGAATCATATCAGATTCTGACAATACCATAATTTCAAATCATATCAAAACGTAGCAAAACTTACGTCCAGTTGTAGCCTACGTCGATAGGAACACAGTACCGCAATCAGATTCAAAATCGGACGGACGGATTGCTCACAAAAGGCGTAAGGATTTTTCAATTCTTTTCTCCGTACCTTTCTCGATTCTTTCTTCTGAAAACTAAAGAATTCGTTTGTATATATATATTTATATATATATATACATCCACGTACATGCACAAGGACGAGTGGCTCATCCCACATATTACACGTCTCGCGCATATGCGCGAACAATGTCGCGCATATGCGCCAATTATTTAAACTAGCGCTTTGTCTTCTCGCGCATATGCGCCAATCATTCCGCGCATAAGCGCCAATCCTTATGCCAACCCCGCGCATGTGCGTCATTTATGTCGCGCATATGCGTCGATCATTCTGGACGGGTCGCGCATATGCGCGCCTTATCTCGCGCATGTGCGCCTATGCTACTGGATGTTCCGCGCATGGGCGCCAATACATGTCGCGCATGTGCGCCAATCCTATTCTTCACACATAATGTGAATTCTTTTCCGGCTCTCCCGATCTGATCCATTCTGTTTATAATCATAGTAATTATCAACAATAGATTATAATAATCATCGCCCAAATCTTTTCAAATTAACCGGATAATTTCTCGGGCCTTACAGTGATTCTCACAATGGACTCCACCAGCAACACCACAATTGAATGGTGTTTCTCAACGTCGAAATCAAACTTTGATGGACATGGTTCGATCTATGATGGGATTCACTGAATTGACTACATCGTTTTGGGGCTTTGCGTTTGAAACTGCGGCAATGTTGTTGAATAATGTCCATACAAAAGCAGTGCATAAAACACCATATGAGATATGGACGGGAAAAACTCCCAAATATTCTTACATGAGAATATGGGGATGTCCTTCTTACGTGAAGCAGACAGTGGGAGACAAATTGGATAGTAGATCCACTTTGTGCTACTTTGTAGGATATCCAAAAATTCTGTTGGATATTATTTCTATCATCCAAATGAAGCAAAAGTGTTTGTTTCAAGAAATATCACCTTTTTGGAAAAGGAATTTCTATTAGATAGAAAAGGAAAGATGATAGAACTTGAAGAAATTCAAGATACTCCGTCAACTATAGAAGTTGAACCCATTTCCCAAGAACCAGTAGTTGAAGTACAAGCTTCTAGAAGGTCTGATAGGGTTATTAGACCACCTGCAAGATATACGCTTCTTCATGAACAAGGCCATGATGAGTCTTGTGTTGGATGTGATCCAATGAATTTCAAAGAAGCATTATCTGATACTGATTCAACCAAATGGCTTGAAGCCATACAGTCAGAAATGGACTCTATGTATTCAAACCAAGTCTGGACTTTAGTGGATCCACCTGAGGGAATCGTTCCCATAGGATGCAAATGGATCTACAAAAGAAAGCTTGGGGCGGATGGGAAGGTAGTGACCTTCAAAGCAATACTTGTTGCAAAAGGTTATACTCAAAGGCAAAGAGTTGACTATGAGGAAGCTTTTTCACCAATTTCTATGTTTAAGTCCATTAGAATACTACTAGCCATAGCAGCATGGTATGACTATGAGATAAGGCAAATGGATGTAAAGACTGCTTTCCTCAATGGAGACATCAAAGAAGAAATTTATATGTCTCAACCCAAGGGATACACATCAGTAAGAAGTGAGCATAAGGTATGCAAACTTCAGAGATCAATATATGGTCTCAAGCAGGCATCAAGGAGTTGGAACCTCAGATTTGATAGCACTATCAAAGAGTTTGGTTTTGCTAAGAATCCTGAGGAACCATGTGTGTACAAGAAAGTTAGTGGGAGTGCAGTGACATTCCTCATACTTTATGTTGATGATATCCTGCTCGTTGGGAATGATGTAGGATTACTGCAATCAACTAAAGTATGGTTAGCCAGTAAATTCTCCATGAAGGACATGGGTGAAGCATCCTATGTATTGGGAATACAGATCTATAGAGATAGATCAAGAAAGGATGTTAGGGCTCACTCAAGCCACTTATATCGATACCATACTTAAGCGATTCTCTATGGAAAAGTCCAAGAGAGGGTGTCATGGTATTACTCTTTCTAAAGCTATGTGTCCCAAAACTGATAAAGAGATAGAGATGATGACACATATTCCATATGCGTCGACTATTGGTAGTATTATGTATAGTATCATATCGACACTTCCTGACATTGCTTATGATTTGAGTGTTACAAGCAGATATCAGGCGAACCCTGGTCCAATGAATTGGAAGGCCGTGAAAGACATTCTTAAGTACTTAAGAAGGACTAAGAATTTGTTCATGGTCTATGGGGGTGGAGAATTAAAATTGGAAGGCTACACTGATTCTAGCTTCCAATGTGACGTAAATGATTTGAAATCGACCACTGGTTTTGTATTCAGGCTATATGGTGCGGCTGTCTCTTGGAAAGTTTCCAAGCAAGACCCCGTTGCGGATTCCACCAATGAAGCTCAATATATTGTTGCATCAGATGCAGCCAAAGAGGCAGTTTGGAAGAGGAATTTTGTCCAAGAGTTGGGCGTTATTCCTAATGGAGTTGATCCAGTCCCGTCGTACTGTGACAACACTGGTGCCATTGCGCAAGCAAAGGAACCAAGGTCTCATCAGCGATCCAAACATGTACTGAGGAAGTTCCATGTCATACGAGAGATAGTGGGAAGAGGAGACATATAAGTCGAAAGACTCCCCTTTGCAGATAATGTTGCTGAACCACTTACAAAGTCCTTGCCAGAACCATTGTTTGAATAGCATCGCGAAGCAATGGGATTAAGGGTAGTTGGCTCTAGGGCAAGTGGGAGATTGTTAGAGTAGATGTCCTACAAGCCAACGGTTGGCTAGGGAATTTGTTGACTCAAGTGAATAAACAATCTTTATTTTAATATAATTTAACTTTTTATGATCTTGTTATACATTATCTGTATACCCATGCGAACAACATAGATAAAGTCCTTGATTATGCTTTAATACAAATGAATCGTAATTCGATGTTGAAACTCATTTGTAAACACTGCATATTCTAAATTCGTTCCTAGTCGATTCAGCCGCCTAAAACAAGGATAAAGGTCGCTTGAGTTTGAGACTAGCATCTGTGATGTTGTGTACTGCGTTTCTTGGTAAGGGCATAGAGATGTCCAAACATGCAGATGGGTAGTCATATGATGATTATACCGAATAACCCTCCCTCGGACTTTCCAAGTGGTTACCATTCATTGAGAGGATAAGTCAGTGGTTATGATTGTACACCGTTAGTCCTTACGACCCGAGACAACACTGAGGCTCTATATGCTAGGGCTGTGCTTTTACTCGTTTACCGGCTCCAGGAGAGTCATCAGGTGGCGAGGTTGGGTACAGTTGCGACACATATAGGAGCCAGTGCATTGTAGTCGGGGATTCACCGCTCACCTACGGGTGTGGATATCCTATGTGATCTAATGAAATAATAGTGCATGGAATCTCTGGCCAGAGTACGAGATGTACGTTGGAGAAGGAGTTCTCCAAATAGTACACGCGATGCCACTATTATAATGATCACATAGTAATCGAATTAAGATGCAACCCTCGATAAACCAATGGTTGCAGATTCGATCAGGATATATTAGATGAAGGGACCGTACTGTACGTTAATCATGATCGACTGGTTCTTGCAGGCACTATCAGTGATACCTAGGGGATCATGGGGCGATGCTACTAGACGCTCTTACCATGATCCGATAGGTGCAATCAGAAATGAGTTCTGACATTCTTGATCAAGGTGTTGATGAAAAGAATGAGGCTAACTAGGGTAAGCCCGAATAAAGGATTATGTCCTAAATCACAAAGAGTTGTGAACCCACGGCTAGCTGTATCCCTGAACCATTGAGGGTCACACAAGTACTGGATCGTTTGTTCCCGTTGAGAGAATAAATTCAAGAAGTTGAATTTATATTATATAGTAAATTCAAGGAGTTGAATTTATGATAATTAAGTTTTGAGAGAATAAATTAATGGAGTTGAATTTATAAAATTTGTGAATTTAATTTATTAAACTCAAATGTTGGGTTTATTAAATATTAAATTTTGGAGGTGATAAAATTTCAAGGAGTTGAATTTGCAATTTAAATAATGAATTCAAATGTTGAATTTATAATATATTTAATTTATTAAGCTCAAGAGTTGAGTTGATTAATTAATAAATTAAATATGGTGGGTAGTATGTTTAAATGGGTTTGTAGGAGTACAAGTCCAACATACTAAATAATTAAAGTTTAATGGACTTTGATTAATTAATTAAACTAGTTGGACTAGTCCAATTAATTAACCAAGCCTATTAATGTTAATTAAATAGGTCTAATTATTTTATTATGGTAATTAGCCCATAGATGTTTTATAAAATAGGAGACCTAAAAACCTAGCCTCCACAATATATATGCATCGAGATTCTCCAAGGTTGGGATAAAATTTTTGGAATCATTAATTAACTTAATTAAGTAATTAATTAAGTTAATAAAATATTAGAAAATATTCTAAGGATTTGATCCTTATCTCTCGTTGGGCATCCAAATCTTTTGGGCAATATTCTTATAAAGTTTCGGCTGTTCCAATTTCAAGGGAGTAGCTCTCGATTTCATTCTCATTTTGCAAGAAAAAATTGGCTTAAATTTTTGAGTCGAATTTTTCGTGTCATATCTCTACGCAAAAGTTCTTCTAAATTACTAGTGCAATTTAGAAGAGGGACAAATATTTCAGTCGTGGACCGAATTAGGAGATCAAAGAATGTTCGTAGGGATTTACAACAAGAGCTACATCCGCTAATACCGGAGTAGTTGGAGCCGAGTGATTTATCACAAAGGTATAATCTTTAACATCATTTATATGTTTTTGTTAAAATCATACGAGCGTCCAAACAATATCTTGAATGTCAAGATCTAAAAAAATTTTAAAACTTCCGCTGCATTTGGGCGTGTAGAAAACCGAGATCCAACATGGGGCTGGTCTGGGTAGGTGCTGGCCGAGGTCTAGGGATGATTAGATACAGGTGGGTTCGGTGGTGGCTCGGTTTGGAGAGTCCTAGACTAGTTAGGAGTCCTAACACCCAAGGAAACACACCCCACACACATGCAGAATTTGGTGCTTCTGTCCAGGGGAGTTTGAGCGACTTAGGGGCTTGTTCTTTGGGCTGGGCTTGGTTAGTAGGGTCCCTAGGTGGGTTGGCTAGGTTTTGGCTCAAGGTGGCTCGGGCGTGGCTCGAGTAAATTAGGAGTTGGCTAGGGTGGTTTGATTTAGTGTCAAAAACGAAAATTATAAGGCTAAAAATAGATCCAAGGGTCCACGTGAGTGGCTCATGACTTGGAAGGGTAGAATAAATCTTAAGAATGCTATGTTTAAAATTTGGGATCAAAATAACGAGTTTTGGATTTATTCGGAATTTAATCGCCGCACGAAACGCTAATTAACGAGTTAATTGAAACGCCTAGTTTTAAGCTTAATAAAATTATGAAAAATTAGATTTAAGCTTAAATAATTATTATAAGTCTAAGTTTTTAATTTGGGAATTTTATATGAAGGTTTGGTTTAATTCGGGATTAAAACACATTAATACGTCATATTTAAATAATAAATTAAAAGTACTTGATTTATGCTAAATAAAAATTTGAGAAAATTCATGTGAGCTTAAATAATTATTTGGGACATGTTAGAGTCAATGAAATTAAGAAAAAATCAAAAATGTGAAATTTTCTGTCCAGGGGTAAAACAGTCTTTTTACACCTAAAAATTAATAAACATCATGGCAGTGTCCTAAATGCTATTTTATATGCTAAAATGATTATTTCAATGATTATGGATGTTTATATGTTAATATGTCAATTTTAAATGTTTATGGAATTTTAAGATGATATGTTTATTGATTTATGATAATATGTTAAAACGTCTATTTTAAAGGTTTATGATTTAAAACTTTATTTTAAACATTTATGATGTAAAAATATTTATTTTAAAATGCTCATGGATGTTATGAATTTTTAATATGTTAAGTGATGATTTTTAAATGTCTATGGTTTTTATGATTAAGATATGAATATTTAAAAGACATGTTGCATGCTTGGTTTCAAAATAAAAATGATATTATATGCATGTTTTATTAAGTGATGATAACACGTGAAGGGATTGTGACTACTAAAATATGTTGGAAATACCGTGAGGGTTATAGTCCCAGTGGGAGCCCGACGATCGTGTTTCCGTCGATACGAATACGAATATGATGAATATGATTGGAGATGTCGTGAGGGGAGAAGGCCCCAGAGGGATCCCATTTATGGGAAAAGGCCACAGAGGGAGCCCCGACGATTGTATTTCCAATGCCATGATATGTTAATACGTAGGCCAGGGCCCAGTTGACCGGTGAGAGTGTTGCTGGTGTCCCCCGCCGCCCAGTACTGTGGATTTCTTTAGATGGATCCATCACCCAATACGTTTAAGAATACGAGTCACAATCACGATCTGAATTCAACAAACATGAACATGAACATGAATATGAATATGAATATGGACACGAACATGGATATGAATATGAATATGTTTATGTGATATGTTGATGTTTATATGAAAACGTTTTTATGAAAATGTTTTTATGCATCATGAAAATGTTTACGAAAATGTTTATGTTTATGCATCTTCATGAAAATGAGATTTTAAGTACAAGTATTTTTCACTGTTATATGTTAACTGTATTACGTATTAATATTTATCAAGAATATGACGTTTTGAGTCTTTAGACTCACTAGGTGTGATTGATGCAGATGGTATTGATTATGAATATGATAATGGAGGTTTTGATGGTTGATCTGACTGGACTGAAGGTGCACATAACCCGAGGAGCAACGCTAGTTTCCGCACTAGTTATGATTTATGATTTTGAGTTATGTTAAAAATATTTTTTCGACGTTTTATTTGTGATTGTTTTTGAGAGGTTATAGTATCAGCTATATTTTTCAAATGTTAGATGGTTGATTTATTTTAAAATGATGTCAAAAATATTTTATGTAATTTTTGGTGGTTCGGCCGATGCTAAGAGAGGTTTTAAAAAAAAAAATTTCTAGTACTTTTAAAGCAATAAAAAGGGCAGGACGTTTCAATAGCCATGGTTAGAAAATCTCCTTATTATGTCTCAAATGAGACCAAGTCGGCCTTTTAAGGCTTGTTCCATGGTTGCATCGGTTCTCAAATAAAACAAGCACAGCCCCTTCGATCCCCATTTTTATTTCTGCATGTGTACTCTCGGTTTCGATGGTTTGGGGTGGACCTTGGTTGGCCTCTGGCCCTTAGCTCTGGTTCACACCCTACCTCTTGATGTCTAGATCATACCATGGTCAGTCAAATGGCCACTGGAAGGGTCCATGACAGCAAGAACAATTGCAACACCACACGCGCAGATTTGGTCTCGGGTGGGATGTGCGGCGCATTTCTGGTGTGGTTCGAATTGTGGCTGGCCTAGGGCCTTTAGCCATGGTTCAAACATTCCTTAGGATGTTGGTAAGAGGCTCTGGTTGGTGGTTTGAGCCCCAATGGCCAATAGTCTTGAAAAAGACGCAAGGAAACGAAAGCGCTGCTGCTGTATTTTGTGGACAGCAAGTGGTTCTTCGGTTCAGAGGATCGTTTGAGTTTTTGTTTGGCTTTTATCCTATGGCCTTGGACTAGACAGTGCCTCATCAAGTTAGGAAGGTCATGTTTTTGGCCGTTCGTGATTCGGTTAAGTTTATAGGTCGTACGAAAATTTACGGTGCAATGTGCCAAAGTGACTCTCGAAAGAGCATTTCATGTTTTTGGCCTCCATTCACAAAAATTTCGACTTGTACCATTTTAGGAGTATTATTTCATCTTTTTAGGTTTATTTTAATCATGACTAAATGATGGTTCGGTGTCGGTTCGGGTCGGCCCGGAGTCATGATTAAATACTAAGTCATTGGGCATAATTGTCTCGACTCAACTGACGCGTCGTCTCAGACTCGACTCAATTCTAATCTAGGGATCCCGGTGTCTGAATAATGATAAATATACCGAATCTCAGTCGATAGGAATGAATAAATCCCTAAACGGCATCGATATAATTCATATATCCAGTGTCTGGGCGAATCGGCCGCAGAATTGACGAATCAACCAAGGACTTGGCGAATCAGCCAATAACCAGACGAATCAGCTGGTGACTAGGCGAATCAGCCAATAACTAGACTAATCGGCGAGTAACTAGGCGAATCAGCCAGTAACTAAGAGAATCAGCCAATGACTCAATACATACAATGTCTATGAATCAATAGACCACACATATCAATCTCATCAATTACAAGTATCAATGCAATAAACTAAGTATGTGATTTAGGGAGACTCGAGTCAAACCTCACTCGAGTTGTGCAATCCCAACTCAACATTAATTTATACCTTTCTTTCTGATATTCTGACTCGGTCGAAGTCTCGAACCCCAAGCGTGTCAATACTTAATTTGATAATAACAATATCGAGGGTACGATATCAATACACCATTCAATCAATACTGGATATAAGCGGAATTAAATCAAATTCCGTTTCAACAACATAACGTCATAGTCTCAATATACCCAGCATTACCATATCAGTCAGATATAAATTCTAACATCTCATATTCGATAACAAGTCAATTCTGATATCAAATCTCAATCAACTCAACCCAAAAATCATAACAATTCCATATGGTATCTGTTTCTCAATCCAGTTTCAATTATACGATGTCTACCATGCCAAGAACATCATATATGAATCATATCAGATTCTGACAATACCATAATTTCAAAACATATCAAAACGTAGCAAAACTTACGTCCAGTTGTAGCCTACGTCGATAGGAACTCAATAACGAAGTCGGATTCAAAATCGGACGGGCATATTTCTCACAAAAGGCGTAAGGATTCTCGTTGCTTCCTCTGAATTGCTAAAAAGGAGATGCAATATATATATCACATGCATCTAAGACCAGGTGGCTCGTTCTTCTTGCTGCACGTCTCGCGCATATGCGTGACCACTATCAGCGCATATGCGCGAGACCTACTGGTCTCGGTGATAAACCTCTCGGCAGCTCGCACATATGCAAGACTCATCTTCGCGCATATGCGCGAGGTTCTCTGGACTTCGCTTGTACGGGCTCGCGCATATGCGCGACTCACTTCGCGCATATGCGCGAGGTCCTCTGCCCACGTCGCGCATATGCGCGCATCTGTGCCGCGCATATGCGCGAGGGCTATTGTTCATCGCACATTTTCATGAATTTCCTCGTCTTTCCCGGTCCGATCCTTTCCGACTGTAAACATATCATTTATCCCCCAAATCATTTCAGATTACAGTAATCGAATTCTCGGACCTTACAACGAGGAACTCCAGAGAGCCTCGCGCATATGCGCGGAGATGGGTCACGCTTATGCGCGAGGCGATGTGCATGATACGTGCGGAGACAGAGTGTATATGCGCGAGACGTGGGTTGCAAAGAAGCGAGCCACTTGCCTCAATGCATGCAACGTATGTATATATATATATATATTTATATATATATATATATATATATATATATATATATATATATCAAGCCTTATTCAGAAGGAAACAAAAGGAGGAAACGAGAAAAGCTTCGGAGGAAAGTTGTGAAAAATCCATCCGTTCGATTTTCAATCCCACTTCAGTACTGTCTACTTATCAACGCAGGCTACAACGGGACGTAAGTTTTGTTAAGTTTTGACATGTCTTGAAATTATGATATTGTCAGAATTGAATAGAATTCATATATAATGTTATTGGCATGCTAGACATCGTAGAATCGAAGTCAGATTAAGAAACAGAATGATTATGGAATTGTTATGATTTTCTAATTATATTGAGTTGAAATCGGACAGATTTGGATTATGAATGAATTACAGATTATATCGGATTTGAGTTACGATTGGTAATTGATGTCTGTTGATATGGTATTGACGGGGATACTGAGATTGTGCCGTCATGCCGTAGATTTGACTTAAATCAAGATTAATCAGATTCAGTGTTGAATTGAGAATGGAATATTGATATTATGATTCTCGATATATCGTTTCAGATTTACAGAGACAGTCTTGAGTTCAGAACTGATATTGCTTCAGACCGTGACTACAAACGAAAGGTATAAGTCAATGTGGTATTGGGAGATCGACTTGAGTCGGTTTAGACTTGAGTTTCCCTAAATCACATACTTTACTTTATTGCATTGATATTTGCATTGATTTGATTGATGTACTTGTTCTCTTGATTTATAGATTGCAGGTATTAGACGAGTAATCTTGTGACAGAAGTGCCTGATAGTGGCGGGATCGCCACGAGCACATTGCACGATGTCCCAAGATAGTGTATTGGCGATAGTGCCAAAGTCTGTCACCGGATGATTGGCTATCGATGTTGATAGAATTGTAGCTTCTTCTATTACTGGTGATCGGTACCGTATCGATGTGGATAGAATTATAACTTCTTCTATTACTGATGATCGATGTGGATAGAATCAGAGCTTTTTCTATTACTGGTGATCGATATCATATCGATGTGGATATAATCGGAATTTCTTCTATTACTGGTGATTTATATGGAATGCCAACTTCTGGGAATCGGGATCCCTAGACTAGGATTGAGTCTAGTCTGAATTGTAGAGTTACGAGCATTGTCGACAGTCTGATATTTTTTATGTTTCAGATTTTGATACATATTGCTTTTATCTGTTACATGCTTTATATTTGTTTATATGATTGCATGTTTCGTTGATTTATACTGGGATTATATTCTCACCGGAATTATCCGGCTGTTGTCGTGTTTGTATGTGTACATGACAACAGGTGGGACAGGTTCAGGGGTGAGGAGATAAAGAGAGATCGCGATTAGAGTGGAGGCTCCGGACTTGGATTAGAGAAAGGGTTGGACACTTGATATTAGCTGTTAAACCTTAGTGAATAAATGTATGTGGTAGAGGACTTGTACTTTTATACTGAGATGTATATACGTTTTATTTCACTATGATTCGCATTTAAAAAAAAATTAGACCCAGTTTTATAATTGATTAATTAGTCCCAATGATGATTAAGAACATGATTAGCGTCCGGGTCCCCACAGGATAAGACTGGGAAAGACGGAAGAAGAAATGAAATATGTGAGAGGACAGAACACCTCGCGCATATGCGCAACCAGGAGCCACGCATATGCGCGACAGTGGCAGAAAACCTCGTGCAGATGCGCGAGAAGTGTGCACGCATATGCGCGAGCTGTGCAGAAGCTGATGGCCATGTCCAGAGAACCTCGCGCATATGCGCGGAAGATATGCGCGCATATGTGCGACCTGCCGAGAAACACGCGCCGAGACAGAATGTCTCGTGCATATGCGCCGACGGTGGTGGCGCATATGCGCGAGACGTGCTGCGTGAAGAAGTGGCCATTTAAGTCCTTTAAGGCCGTTAACCCTAAGAATTGCTTAGGATTGTAGAGAGAAATTTATTTCAAGAATAAAATTTTTAACTATGGATTCAATTTTCTCTAGATCTAACTCTCTAAACTCTGCTGGTACATCTTTTTATGATAATAATAAAATAATTAATGCCGAAGAAATAATTATAGAAGATTTTTATAAATCTATTGATAACTGGGAAATTCCTAGAATAAATAAAGATCAGATTTACAAATACTCCAGATTCCAAATATTTAGATCTGATTTCACGATTAAAACAGAAGAAAGAGATATACAACTTACAAAGCCTTTTGAAACAATCAATTTATTATCTCAAAATTCCTTACAAAAACACAAAGATAAAAATTATAAATATATTCATATAAGTTTAGTTCAAGTAGGAATAAAACCCTTAACTAAGGAAGGATTAAATACTTCCATCCTTACTATTTTAAGAGATGCCAGATTCACAAATTTCGAAGATTCATTATTAAGTTCTGTTGAATCTAGTCTGTGTACTGGACAAATTTCTTTTGATTGTTATCCTAACTTCTCTGTATCTCTAAACGATAAAAACATTTTAAAATCCTTAGTCTTACAAATAAAAACTCATAATTATAATATGGTTAAAGGATCAATTCCGGTTGCTGTCATTTTTAGAATCCATTACAAGGCTATGAATTATGCCTTTGCTACAAAAGTAAAATATCATAGTAAGAAAGGAGAAACACTTTTATTACAAACAGATTTAGGAAAATCCAATACTGTAATTCCAAAACCAATTCAATGGAAAGATATAACACTACCTGAAGAATGGATCTTTGAAGGTGCTATTAATCCAGAACCTATAGGACACATAGAAACAAACACTCAATTAAAAGAAATAACTCAACATGTTGATGGAAAAGTTAAACTCTCATTTAATCGAAAATCTGGTAGTAGCAATAGATATGATGAATCTTCTATTACAGATACCATAGATCTAGGAAGAATATCACAAATCCCTTCGGTCATAAATATTTCTCCCTATAAAACACAACCTAGATATTCTACTTCAGATTTACCTAATTCAGTTTTAAGAAATGTAGATTATGCCTCTGAAATTCCTAGACCAATCTATACGAAAATAAAAGAAGAAAGCTCTCAAAAACAATTTCATAATTCAGAATCATATCAAGAACCAACTAGTCCAACATTTTCTGCAATTACATAAAACATTACAAATGAATTAAATGTTATAGAAAAAGAATTTAAAATAAATAAGAAAATATTACATGATGATTTTTATGCCAAACATAATATGGAAAAAAGAATATGGTTTTTCCAACATTTTATAAATTCTAGAAAAGTTATTCAAGAAGAATTTTATGAATTTATAAAAATAAATAAAATACATATTTTATTTTTCGACTGGTTTGAAATATATGCTTCTCAAAATTTATTAAAATATCCCTTTTTCTAAAAGTATAAATCCCGTTCAATAAGAAATAAAATAAAAGAATGGCAAACAATAACTGATCCTAGGACAATTCAATCCAATCATCCTCCTTTACAAGGAATTAAAATAAATATACAAAATCAACAAATAGAAGCTATTCCAATAAAAAATCCAGGAGAAAATGATAAGGTTAACATAAAAAATATTATAACACAAAATAATTTCACAAATGTTAATTTAAATACTATAGGAAAACAATTAGACAAATTAGAAAAATATTTACAAAAACAACCGATAATAAACCCTGAAAACTTTGACACTAAACTTAAAAATCCCGTTTTTAAACCTTACCAAATATCTAAACCAAGTGTAAAAAATATTCAAGATAATAAGTCTGAATTTATAAAAAAAACATTCAAGATCAATTGAGTAGAATAATGGCAACAACCAGCGGTTCTAATGAAACAATGAATCAAACTGTAACGTACCGTACTTTTCATACTCAAAATTTGCGGAAAAATTAAAATTTTCTTAAATACGAAAATAAAATCAATACGGTCGTCACTACATCATCCATTCCCAATAAAGATTTTGTTAAAAGAAAAGTTTTCTCAAAACATCTCGCATCAAACATAGAATCAGAGTAATTTAACTTTTGCATAAACTTAAACATTGCGGTCCTCGGGTTAGCCTCCCGCTCAGTCCAAGCCTGCCCCTTGGTCGCCACCTCCTGTCTCCTCATCAACATACTCACCTGCATCGATCAAGTCTAGTGAGTCTAAAGACTCAATATGTATAAACTGGAATAACGAGTACTATATAATAAAACCACATGCAACTTTAAAATAGGACATACATACTTGAAACCTGAACTTGCCATAAACTGAACATACATACATAACGTAGACGTGCCATAACGTGAAAACTTTTCATAAACATGCTTGCATACTTGTACATACTTGAACATACATGAACTTCATAAGTTTGCGTAGAGGATGTTTCAAAGCAAGTGACCCATACATAATAAACGCCCGATCAGACAAACCACAGTACTGGGCTGACAGGGACGTATCTACTGCCACATACATGAGATCCCCGTTCATAATTTAACGGGATGGTTGGTCCCCGTTCATAATTTAACGCTTTCCAACCACGATCTAACCCGTTCATAATTTAACGGGGTGGAGAGGTCCTCGGCCACGTTCACCGACTTCCAAACCCATTCATAATTTGGTCACAAGACATTTAGCATACCTCAAAAACTTAAAATATTTTCTTTGCACGTCATACATACTTACTTGGCGTTGAGGGATTCGTTGGATCTCACTTGGGGCTGATACTGCACAAACTAACATAAATTTTAAATACTTAACTTGCATGTCTTAGACGTAGGTACTCGAGCTCACCACCAAAGTGAATAAGTAGCTTAGGACATTCTAGTTCGCTCCTGGCTTGACCTCGTTTAATCATCGTACTAAACCATGACGTAAAACTACCAAACAAATCTTATATTTATACATAAATAAATTTTAACCATGGTACTAAATCATGATATAGAACCCCGAAGCAAATCCTAAAAAAAATAAAAAAAAAAAAATTTTTAAATTTTTTTTTTTAAAAAAAAGGGTGTACACGGACCCCGTGTAGGGGTCCGTGTACGGGTCCGGGTAGACTCTAGAAATTCGTATTTTTGAAGGAAAAATGACACGGACTCCGTGCCGGGGTCCGGGAAGGGGTCCGGGTACCCTCTCTCTTTGCAAATTCACGAAAATTCGCTAACTTAACATTTCACCCATTCAATCCAAGCTTAAGGACCATGAACCAACACCTCTAGACTCATCCTAGGATGTTATTACATTGATTCAAACCCATAAAAACGCCCCAAACGTCCCTAAGCATCAACAATTAATTCCAACACAACAATAACTCGTAATTAGGCATCGTTTCGCTTCCTACGACTTTTATTACATCCCAAGCCAAACCCGACCCGAACGAACCACCAAATAACACCTAAATACATCTCGTAACATATATAAATGCAGTAGCACAAGTCAGGCGATGTCCAACGAAGCCTGGAACAAATAACTTCAAGAACACATTTTACATAAAAGTCGCAGCTTGAGCAGTCCCACGAAAAACGTCATAACTCACTCAATTTTCATCCAAAAATTTCGAATTTTATATCAAATCGAAGACATCGAAAAGTTCTACAATTTTCTAGTTGAAAGTTTTCTCAAAATCTCTACAGAAAAATCGCAGTTTTCAACAGAACAGTAAGTTACGAGATTTCAGATCTAAAAAATATTTCAAACGCATTCAAACCATTTTCCGCTCAAACGACGAACGTCACACATGAATTTTAACGCATAAAAATAACCCAACACATACTATGACAAGATCGATGCAGAAAGAACAGAATATACGTGTCTTTTGATATTCAAAAATACCGTGACGACGATACCGAAGCGGGGAGGGATGCGAGGTTGATCCGGGACGAACGGGGCACTAAAATCCTCAAAGGAAACACACGAAAAGTTGCTGGAAATCGAAGAGGGAAGGGGGCGGCTGCTCTAGCTTGAGGAACCCTAGGTTTCACTCTTTCAAAATAATAAAATTCTGAATGTGTGTGAGTGTGTGTGTATCGGGGTGTGTGTGTGTGTGTGTAAAAGTGTGAAAATCGTGTAGTGTGTGTGTGTGGCTAGATTAGGGGATTAAAATATTGTTTAAAAATAATTTAACCAATAATTAAAAGTTAACCCACACTAGCTCATCACTTCCTTAGAAATAAAATACACACTAATTTCAAATAAACTCTTTAATTCAAATAACACACACAAAAATGCTAATTTTAAGAGTTTCAAACTCTACAATTCCTAAATACATAAATAAGGCTTTTAAAATACTAAAAACTTAATAAATTATTTAAAATGCCCCACTCTTGACTTAAAATAAAATACCACACTTTAAATTGCTAAAAAAATCGTCACCGGTCTTTTCCTCGATCCCGCCTCGAATAATCGCCTGAAACATGAAACTCGAAAAGTATTTTAACGTGCACCAATTAAACATAAATATTAAAATAATGCAAATTCTTAAATCGTGAATTAAAACCCAAATCAATGAATTAAGCATGCATGAAAACCATTTAATAAAATACATAAGAAATTTAATAACTTGCACGCACGTGGTTCATGTGAATCTCAAATTTCGGGACGTCACAATCTATCCCCCTTAATTTGAATTTCGTCCCCGAAATTCGCTTATCCTCGATAATCCAAAAGTTAGATTCTTAATTCTAGTATCCCAACAATCCACGCTACCGCTGCGCTACTCTGATAAATTAAGCTTTATGTTGTCCTTACGTCTCTTCAATCCTAATTAAATTTCCTACCCAAAACCTCGTTTGCGAAATACAACTTAAACGGCTTATGGTAACTTAGTTTACTTTACTACGATCTCGAATTCTGACTTTTCTCGTCGTTCCCAATATTAGAAATGGAGGTTCAAACTTATCGTATCTTACCTTCTTTATACTATACCTGTAATGTCAACGACCTATTACATTAGCATTTATGCAGTTCAACTTAAGAACTCTTAGCACCAAAGGTTACTGATCAACTTCTATCCTCGGCAATACACTTAAAAGATACACCTTATCTTAACTCCATACGTTAATATTGGCCTACAATCCCTGAATCGAATATTTACCTTACGTTACAAACTTACATAACTTAGCTATTTACGAGTACATCCCAAATATAAAATTGTTGCCAACCTTTAATTTCGAGTAACATAAATCCGTAAAACCCCAAAATATATAATATCGATCCTCTCCTTACATAATAAAAACTTTCTAGCATCAATCACATGCTTAAACTATTCTCTTCACGATTACAATATAGTTAAAGCATAAGACACTTGAACCTTCCTCATTGGAACGAATGTCCCACTTAGACGTATCCCCAATACTCAATTAATTCTAGCGTAAAAACTTAATAAGTTTCCTTTGTTAATGATGGACTAACTCTAATAAATCAACTCCACTTATAACAAATAGAATTCTAGAATCCCCATATCAAGCTTTTAGATTTCTTACTCAATAAAAATCCTAATATTCATTTATTGATAACTTATATTGAACACCACTAATTCCCTTTGTTTTTATTTCACCTAAAAATTCCGTATGAGCAAATATCCCATAAATTTGAAATTCAACCTTACGCAGTCCAAATAGTTTTGGATAACATAATTCCAACACACATATTCACTTATTCTCAAGTTTCTTAATAACCTACAAAAATTCCCAAGACAAGATATCTACCTCAATTCTTACATGCGTCGTCTATTAAATAACCTAATCATCAACCATACCCAACCTTCTAGAAAATCAAATTCCAACAAAGGTACAAGCTTACCTGTTACAATCATGACTAAAACTTATGAAACATCGACTTAAGTTCCCAAAAAAAAATTTCGCTAACTCGATGTCTACTCTTATAACTTAGCTAAACGATCAACTTTACCTCAAATCGTTATCACCCTGAATTTTAAATTTGCCGCAACATTAAGTTCGCTAGCGCTTAACTTTTCGAGCCCAATGTCGATTCATCTTACAATCCCCTTGATTACCATTTCTTATAATATTATAACTCAGATACTTCAAGGTTCTCATAATTCCTTTGAGCTTAAATCCTCGAGAATTCCTATCATTTAAACCATTCAGTTATCACTTATCGCTAAACTAGCTCTCTCAATTTCTTAAAATTGTAGCATAAATTCTTAATTTCCTTGAAAATTTAATCCAATTGTCCTAAAGTACAAAAATTTTACAATTACCCATAAGTTGTTGGCGTTCCTAATTCCATCTTATAGATTTCTCGTAACACAAAGTTCAATAATTTTAAGCTTATTAAACCCAAAATCAATTCCATAACCTCGAAAAGCTACTGATCTTACTCAAGTGTTCCTTAAAATTTCGAACTAAATCCTCAAAAATTTCGAAATTTGCAATTTGGTCCTTAAAGTTCCCACAATTTATATTTTTGGCCCTACAACTCTTTGAAATTTGCATCTTCGTACCCATAAATTTTTTTCGACTTAACCTCATTAACCTTAAAATTCTTTGCACTCAAAATTAAATCCCCAAAATTTGGTAAATTTGAAAATAATCCCTTAGAATATTGATTTACACTTAGGTCCTTAAAATTCTCAATTCATGTAATTCAATCCTTAAATATATCTAGATAGAACATACACTTTAAATAAATTCTTCGTCTTATACTTCCAAAGATCGTCGTAGTCTTCGAATCATTAATCCTTACATGAAATCTTGAAAAATTAATTAAGCTAGCAAACACGAACCATTTGTAATTTCTTAGAAAATCTACAAGTCCCAAAAGCATTCGTAATTGTCAAATTTAACTTATGACTCACTAGTCTAACATCAATACTACTATCAAAAAATTAATATAGAAAAATCATTTACAACTTTTTCTAACGCCCAAAAGCAAAATTCTTACTCATGTCCAATTCCACCACACCAGCGTGCAAGAAAATTAAATAGTTTTTCATTTCATGTCGTAACATGCATAAAAATTTTAAAGATCCATTCTCAACTCATAACGACATGCAAACCCGTACTCCAAAACGTATGTCATATAAACATACAGGTGATAGAATTAAAACATCCACATGCCGAAATCATGACTTAATGCTTACTACTTAAAAGACTTTAAAACTTTAAAACTTACAGACTTGAGGTGTGACTTCGAGAGCTTCTTGCGACTGGCAGATGGCATAACCCTTTACAAGAACATCGCTATGATACCAACTGTAACGTACCGTACTTTTCATACTCAAAATTTGCGGAAAAATTAAAATTTTCTTAAATACGAAAATAAAATCAATACGGTCGTCACTACATCATCCATTCCCAATAAAGATTTTGTTAAAAGAAAAGTTTTCTCAAAACATCTCGCATCAAACATAGAATCAGAGTAATTTAACTTTTGCATAAACTTAAACATTGCGGTCCTCGGGTTAGCCTCCCGCTCAGTCAGAGCCTGCCCCTTGGTCGCCACCTCCTGTCTCCTCATCAACATACTCACCTGCATCGATCAAGTCTAGTGAGTCTAAAGACTCAACACGTATAAACTGGAATAACGAGTACTATATAATAAAACCACATGCAACTTTAAAATAGGACATACATACTTGAAACCTGAACTTGCCATAAACTGAACATACATACATAACGTAGACGTGCCATAACGTGAAAACTTTTCATAAACATGCTTGCATACTTGTACATACTTGAACATACATGAACTTCATAAGTTTGCGTAGAGGATGTTTCAAAGCAAGTGACCCTTACATAATAAACGCCTGATCAGACAAACCACAGTACTGGGCTGACAGGGACGTATCCACTGCCACTTACATGAGATCCCCGTTCATAATTTAACGGGCTGGTTGGTCCCCGTTCATAATTTAACGCTTTCCAACCACGATCTAACCCGTTCATAATTTAACGGGGTGGAGAGGTCCTCGGCCACGTTCACCGACTTCCAAACCCATTCATAATTTGGTCACAAGACATTTAGCATACCTCAAAAACTTAAAATATTTTCTTTGCACGTCATACATACTTACTTGGCGTTGAGGGATTCGTTGGATCTCACTTGGGGCCGCTACTGCACAAACTAACATAAATTTTAAATACTTAACTTGCATGTCTTAGACGTAGGTACTCGAGCTCACCACCAAAGTGAATAAGTAGCTTAGGACATTCTAGTTCGCTCCTGGCTTGACCTCGTTTAATCATCGTACTAAACCATGACGTAAAACCACCAAACAAATCCTATATTTATACATAAATAAATTTTAACCATGGTGCTAAAGCATGATATAGAACCCCGAAGCAAATCCTAAAAAAAATAAAATAAAAAAAAAAATTTTAATTTTTTTTTTTAAAAAAAAAGGGTGTACACGGACCCCGTGTAGGGGTCCGTGTACGGGTCCGGGTAGACTCTGGAAATTCGTATTTTTGAAGGAAAAAGGACACAGACTCCGTGCCGGGGTCCGGGAAGGGGTCTGGGTACCCTCTGTCTTTGCAAATTCACGAAAATTCGCTAACTTAACCTTTCACCCATTCAATCCAAGCTTAAGGACCATGAACCAACACCTCTAGACTCATCCTAGGATGTTATTACATTGATTCAAACCCATAAAAACGCCCCAAACGTCCCTAAGCATCAACAATTAATTCCAACACAACAATAACTCGTAATTAGGCATCGTTTCGCTTCCTACGACTTCTATTACATCCCAAGCCAAACCCGACCCGAACGAACCACCAAATAACACCTAAGTACATCTCATAACATATATAAATGCAGTAGCACAAGTCCGGCGATGTCCAACGAAGCCTGCACAAATAACTTCAAGAACACATTTTACATAAAAGTCGCAGCTTGAACAGTCCCACGAAAAACGTCATAACTCACTCAATTTTCATCCAAAAATCTCAAATATTATATCAAATCGAAGACATCGAAAAGTTCTACAATTTTCTAGTTGAAAGTTTTCTCAAAATCCCGACAGAAAAATCGCAGTTTTCAACAGAACAGTAAGTTACGAGATTTCAGATCTAAAAAATATTTCAAACGCATTCAAACCATTTTTCGCTCAAACGACGAACGTCACACATGAATTTTCACGCATAAAAATAACCCAACACATACTATGACAAGATCGATGCAGAAAGCACAGAATATACGTGTTTTTGATATTCAAAAATACCGTGACGACGATACCGAAGCGGGGAGGGATGCGAGGTTGATCCGGGACGAACGGGGCACTAAAATCCTCAAAGGAAACACACGAAAAGTTGCTGGAAATCGAAGAGGGAAGGGGCGGCTGCTCTAGCTTGAGGAACCCTAGGTTTCACTCTTTCAAAATAATAAAATTCTGAATGTGTGTGAGTGTGTGTGTATCGGGGTGTGTGTGTGTGTGTGTAAAAGTGTGAAAATCGTGTAGTGTGTGTGTGTGGCTAGATTAGGGGATTAAAATATTGTTTAAAAATAATTTAACCAATAATTAAAAGTTAACCCACACTAGCTCATCACTTCCTTAGAAATAAAATACACACTAATTTCAAATAAACTCTTTAATTCAAATAACACACACAAAAATGCTAATTTTAAGAGTTTCAAACTCTACAATTCCTAAATACATAAATAAGGCTTTTAAAATACTAAAAACTTAATAAATTATTTAAAATGTCCCACTCTTGACTTAAAATAAATTACCACACTTTAAATTGCTAAAAAAATCGTCACCGGTCTTTTCCTCGATCCCGCCTCGAATAATCGCCTGAAACATGAAACTCGAAAAGTATTTTAACGTGCACCAATTAAACATAAATATTAAAATAATGCAAATTCTTAAATCGTGAATTAAAACCCAAATCAATGAATTAAGCATGCATGAAAACCATTTAATAAAATACATAAGAAATTTAATAACTTGCACGCACGTGGTTCATGTGAATCTCAAATTTCGGGACGTCACAAAAACTGTTCCAGATTCACCTTCATCGGTCCCTAGAATAAATACTTGAAGTCAAGATTCTGATATTAGTGAAACTGTCGAACAATTCCAAAATTCTACAAAAATCAATAAAATAAGTTGGGATCAATCCCTACAAATTATTACTGCCCCTGATTTAGGAGTAGTTAAACCATTGACATAATACAACATTCTGAATTTATTACAACAAATGACTATGGCTGCAAATGCTTATAAAACCCAAATCGGAACTCATGATAAAACTATTACTGAGCTCCTCATTGCAGGATTCTCTGGTCAAATAAAAGGTTGGTGGGATTACTATCTCACAAACCAACAACAAGAAGATATTTTAAACTCTATAAAAACAGATGAGGAAGGAATACCAATTCTAGATGAAAATGGTAATCCGCAACAAGATGCTGTTGCAACTTTAATATTAACAATTTCTTTACATTTTATTGGAGATCCTTCACATCTATAAGATAAAAATGCAGAACTCCTATCAAATCTGAAATGTAAAAAATTAAGTAATTTTCAATGGTATAAAAATACTTTTTTAACTAGAATAATACTTAGAGAAGATTCTAATCAACAATTTTGGAAAGAAAAATTCCTTGCAGGCTTACCAACTCTTCTAGGAGATAAGGTAAGAAATAAAATTAGAGAAAACAGTGGTAAACAAATTATAACATATAATGAATATACTTATGGTCAATTAATTAGTCTAACCCAACAAGAAGGGCTAAAAATATGCCAAGATTTAAAGTTACAAAAACATCTAAAATGGGAAATGAAAAGAACAAAACAAGAATTGGGAACATTTTGTAATCAATTCGATATAAATACTAATAAACCACCCTTATCAAAATGCTCAGAAAATTGTCAAAAAATACATAAAAAACCCTATAAGTAAAACTTTAGAAGAAATCAAAAAGATAATTCTAACCCGAAAGAAGAATTTTACAAAAAACCAAGAAGAAAACCATTTAGAAAATTTAAAAATAAAAAGCAAGAATTTAAAAAATCTTTCAAAGATATTGGATGTTATAGATGCCATAAGAAAGGTCATACGGCAAATTATTGTAGATTAAATAAGAAATTAAATGAATTAGAATTAGAAGAAGAAATATTAAATAAAATTTCTAATCTCTTAATTGATTCTTCTGAAGGAAATTCAGAAGCTGAAGACTCTACCAATACTGATGAATCATTAGTAGATGAACAAATCATAACTAGTAGTGAATCTGAAAAACAAATCAATATGCTTACCAAAGATCAATCACTTATTTTAGATATATTGAAAAATATTAATGACCCAACAATCCAAAAAGAATATTTAGAGAAAATTCTAAAATCTCTTAATGACAAAGAGGAAAATAAAAAATTCTCAAGCACTTCAAAAAATACTTACAACTTAACTGAAATATTAGAAAAAAGAAAAAAGGATAAAGGAATCACAATCCAAGACCTACAAAAAGATATTAAAGAAATCAAATCAGGAATAGTACATACTGAATTCCAACAAAAAACACAAGAAAAACTTTCAGCTGCTAATAATTCAAGATTAAATGTAAACTCAAAAACAGACGCATCAATAATAAATAATGGTATTCACATAAAAACCACTTTTGTTTTAGTAAATGATATTCATCACACGGTAATATTAGAAACCCCTTTTATTAGTTTAATTACCCCATATAAAGTCAACAATGATTCTATTTCTTCTAAATTCAATCACAAAAAATTAAAATTTGAATTTTTAGAAAAACCTCGAACTAGAAATCTTAACTTAATAAAAGCTTGTTCAATCTATGAAAATAATATTAACACCATAATCCAAGGAAAGACTTTTCAATTAGAAAATCTTAAAAAAGATATTTCTTTAAAGAGAATACAAAACCAAATAGAGACAACAGAAATTAAAAATAAAATTCAAAAAATCCAAAAAATACTAGAAACAGAAGTTTGTTTAGAAATTCCTAATGCTTTTTGGAATAGAAAAGAACATATTGTTGATCTTCCCTATGAAGAAGATTTCAATGACAGACAAATACCAACTAAAGCTAGACCAATCCAAATGAATTCTGAATTAGAAGAACATTGTAAAAAAGAAATTCAAGATTTAGAGAAAAAAGGATTAATTTCAAAATCTAGATCCCCTTGGACTTGTGCTGCCTTTTATGTTAATAAAAATTCAGAAATTGAAAGAGGAACACCCAGATTAGTAATTAATTACAAACCATTAAATAAAGCGTTAAAAAGGATCAGATATCCAATACCAAATAAAAAAGACTTATACAAAAACTCCAGAATGCTTATATATTTTCCAAATTTGATATGAAATCTGGATTTTGGCAAATACAAATTTCTCAAAAAGACAAATATAAAACTGCTTTTACAGTTCCCTTTGGCCAATATGAATGGAATGTAATGCCCTTCGGGCTTAAAAATGCTCCTTCTGAATTCCAAAGAATTATGAATGAAATCTATAATGATTATTCAAAATTTTGCATTGTTTACATTGATGAGGTATTAATATTCTCTAATAATGTTGATGATCATTTTAAACATCTAAAAACATTTCTTTATGTCACAAAACAAAATGGTCTGGTTGTATAAAAATAAAAAATAAGCTGTTTTCAAACTAGAATAAGATTTTTAGGTCATTACATATCTCGTGGTACTATAACTCCTATTGAGATATCTTTAGAATTTACAAATAAATTTCCAGACAAAATACTTGATAAAACCCAATTACAAAGATTCTTAGGAAGCCTAAATTATGTTCTAGATTTTTGTCCAAATATCAATAAAATAGCAAAACCCTTACATGATAGACTCAGAAAAAACCCAAAACCATGGACAGAAAAACATACAGAAATCGTAAAAAATATCAAAAAACAAATGTCAAAAATTCCATGTCTTCACATCGCAGATCCCAACCCACAAAAAATCGTAGAGACAGATGCATCAGATTTAGGATATGGAGGTATATTAAAACAAAAACAAGAAATAAAGAAAACATAGTACAGTACACTTCTGCCCATTGGAATGATACCCAGAAAAATTATTCAGCTATAAAGAAAGAAATTTTGAGTACTGTTTATGCGTTCAAAAATTCCAGCGTGATCTTTTAAACCGAAATTTTTTATTAAGAATAGATTGTAAAAGTGCAATAGAAATTTTACAAAAGGATGTTCAAAATCTTGCCTCAAAACAAATTTTTGCAAGATGGCAAGCTATTCTTAGCATATTTGATTTTGAAATCGAATTCGTAAAAGGAGATACAAATTCTTTACCTGATTTCCTCACAAGAGAATTTCTCCAAAACAGAAATGCCACCCAAAAAGGATAAAAAGCCTGTTCAAACCCCTACCGAACCAGCAAAAATCAAAACCTGGTATGACATCGTTACAAAAGAAGAAGAAGAGGATCTTAAAGATACTGCACAATCAAAACCACAGGTAAGTGATGATTTGGAAAAAAGACTCAAATTCCTTGAATCCTTTCTCCAAACACCTGAAATGGGAAATGCCCTTGAAAAAACCCAAACAAGTGAAAGCTCTGACAAGAAACCTTCTAAAGAAATTCTTACCAAAAATTCCTTCCAAACTGTTTCGTTTTCAGATAATTCCTCAAAAACTTATCACACTACAAATTCCCAGCTTGTTCTCACACAACCACCATTAAACCCTCCTTCTGATTACTTTGAGAAATACAATTGGCAAAATATAATACATGTTGAAATAGGATTCCATGAAAAAGATCCTTTTGAAACACTTCAAAAATACTTTGGAAAATGTCGAAATTATAAACCTTGGGATGAAAATAAGACCCCTTACTTCTACCAAGCAATTCTTGAAACTACTGACTCAGCATTGTTTAAAAACTTTTTCTTGGACCAAAGCCATAATGATCCTGCTTATTCCACTTGCAAAATCCTAAAAGTCATTTCTCCAATTGACTGGGGTTATGATTTTTCAAAACCAATACTATTTCCAGAAAAATATAAAGAAGCATCATTTTTTGAAATATCTTTTAATTACTGGGACTATCAACAGGCCTGGTACAATTCCTTCCTAATTTAAATCCAGAAACACAAGCACACCTGGTTATTCTATTTTGATACCAAGATTTGCAATCCAAAAACATTCCAACCTGGTGGTATACATGGTGGGAATATTTTGGTTCCACTTATGAAATCCTTAAACATCCTGTCCAAAATTCCTTTAATCTTTTTAGAACCCAATATGCCCCAACAGAAGAAGAAAAACGATTCCATCCTCTTGCCCTTTTTTGCATGAAATTCTATCTTCCCTGGGTCCTATCTTGGACTATTGAATATTCAGACGAAAAAATTCTACAAATTAAGAGAAGATTTAAAGTCAAATGGTGGGACAAATTCAAAATCCCTCCAAGCCTTACAACTACCAATGTCCAAGCTTGGATCACGAATGATAAAAATACAAGAGTCCCAACTCAAAAACCGCTTTACAGGATTCCGCCACGACAACAGACAGAATTCCTTGCACAAAAATCCCAAATGACGGCAATGCTTGCAGCTGCCAAAACTCCTGAAGAAATGCAAGCTATACTTATGAAATTCTCACCAGGACCTTCAAAAAAGTCAGAATCCTCTGATAAATCACTTAACCTGGAAGAAGACGACCTCCTTGGACTAGACGACCAAGGACCAATATTTGGAAACAGTGGTGTATAAATGTTTGTTTTAGTTTGTACGGTATTGTATTTGTATTTGTATTTGTTGATATGTATATTTTCATGTTTAAAAAAAAAAAAATACCCCTAAAAAAGTCTATAAAAAGGGGACTCAGTCTCGGTATTGACACACCGAAACATTTTACTACTCTCGACCCTATCTCTCTCTCTCTCTCTCTCTCTCTCTCTCTCTCTCTCTCTCTCTCTCTCTCTACCACTCACTTCCAGATCAAAATTCCTTCAACCCATTTTCCAGAAATACCGAAACCCTTTCCCAGATCCAAATCCCTTTAAGCATTACCCAGAAATCCGAAACCCTTTTGATTTGTATCTTTCATTTATGTAAAGATTTGATTCCAAAGCTTAGTAATAAAATTTTGTTTTTAATTCTGGTGTTCTTATATATATATATATATAATATATATATATATATAATATATATATATATATATATATATATATATATATCTGTATAAATACATTCATGGCTGGTTAAACCGCCTACTTCTTTAAGATTCGTGGAGTTCTTTGCAAAAGTATGTTCTGTATATAGACCCCTTAAAGGTTTATATACATCAGAAACTGGAAGAACCACAGCCTTAAAGAATTTTTATTATTTTCCGCAAATTACTTTCTGCATATATTCGTGGATTTCCTCTAATAGGGAACCATCGTTGTTTTAAACTATTACTTTCTGCTTATATTCGCGGATTTCCTTTAATAGGGAACCATCGTTGTTATTTTCTGAATTACTTTCTGAATTATTTTCCTGGTGTATCATTCTCTGCCTATGGTATCAGAGCCACGGGGGGTGTGTGTTTATTGAAAATAAAAGCTGTAATAAAAATTTTAAGTCTAGAAATTTAAGATCTCTTGAGTGTTTTTGCCTAAGATAGTCTGGGTAGTAAGTCCTTTAAGGCCGTTAACCCTAAGAATTGCTTAGGATTGTAGAGAGAAATTTTATTTCAAGAATAAAATTTTTAACTATGGATTCAATTTTCTCTAGATCTAGCTCTCTAAACTCTGCTGGTACATCTTTTTATGATAATAATAAAATAATTAATGCCGAAGAAATAATTATAGAAGATTTTTATAAATCTATTGATAACTGGGAAATTCCTAGAATAAATAAAGATCAGATTTACAAATACTCCAGATTCCAAATATTTAGATCTGATTTCACAATTAAAATAGAAGAAAGAGATATACAACTTACAAAGCCTTTTGAAACAATCAATTTATTATCTCAAAATTCCTTACAAAAACACAAAGATAAAAATTATAAATATATTCATATTGGTTTAGTTCCAGTAGGAATAAAACCCTTAACTAAGGAAGGATTAAATACTTCCATCCTTACTATTTTAAGAGATGCCAGATTCACAAATTTCGAAGATTCATTATTAAGTTCTGTTGAATCTAGTCTGTGTACTGGACCAATTTCTTTTGATTGTTATCCTAACTTCTCTGTATCTCTAAACGATAAAAACATTTTAAAATCCTTAGTCTTACAAATAAAAACTCATAATTATAATATGGTTAAAGGATCAATTCCGGTTGCTGTCATTTTTAGAATCCATTACAAGGCTATGAATTCTGCCTTTGCTACAAAAGTAAAATATCATAGTAAGAAAGGAGAAACCCTTTTATTACAAACAGATTTAGGAAAATCCAATACTGTAATTCCAAAACCAATTCAATGGAAAGATATAACACTACCTGAAGAATGGATCTTAGAAGGTGCTATTAATCCAGAACCTATAGGACCCATAGAAACAAACACTCAATTAAAAGAAATAACTCAATATGCAGATGGAAAAGTTAAACTCTCATTTAATCGAAAATCTGGTAGTAGCAATAGATATGATGAATCTTCTATTACAGATACCATAGATCTAGGAAGAATATCACAAATCCCTTCGGTCATAAATATTTCTCCCTATAAAACACAACCTAGATATTCTACTTCAGATTTACCTAATTCAGTTTTAAGAAATGTAGATTATGCCTCTGAAATTCCTAGACCAATCTATACGAAAATAAAAGAAGAAAGCTCTCAAAAACAATTTCATAATTCAGAATCATATCAAGAACCAACTAGTCCAACATTTTCTGCAATTACAGAAAACATTACAAATGAATTAAATGTTATAGAAAAAGAATTTAAAATAAATAAGAAAATATTACATGATGATTTTTATGCCAAACATAATATGGAAAAAAGAATATGGTTTTTCCAACACTTTATAAATTCTAGAAAAGTTATTCAAGAAGAATTTTATGAATTTATAAAAATAAATAAAATACATATTTTATTTTTCGACTGGTTTGAAATATATGCTTCTCAAAATTCATTAAAATATCTCTTTTCTAAAAGTATAAATCCCGTTACAATAAGAAATAAAATAAAAGAATGGCAAACAATAACTGATACTAGGACAATCCAATCCAATCATCCTCCTTTACAATGAATTAAAATAAATATACAAAATCAACAAATAGAAGCTATTCCAATAAAAAATCCAGGAGAAAATGATAAGGTTAACATAAAAAATATTATAACACAAAATAATTTCACAAATGTTAATTTAAATACTATAGGAAAACAATTAGACAAATTAGAAAAATATTTACAAAAACAACCGATAATAAACCCTGAAAACATTGACACTAAACTTAAAAATCCCGTTTTTAAACCTTACCAAATATCTAAACCTAGTGTAAAAAATATTCAAGATAATAAGTCTGAATTTATAAAAAAACATTCAAGATCAATTGAGTAGAATAATGGCAACAACCAGCGGTTCTAATGAAACAATGAATCAAACTGTTCCAGATTCACCTTCATCGGTCCCTAGAATAAATACTTTAAGTCAAGATTCTGATATTAGTGAAACTGTCGAACAATTCCAAAATTCAACAAAAATCAATAAAATAAGTTGGGATCAATCCCTACAAATTATTCCTGCCCCTGATTTAGGAGTAGTTAAACCATTGACCCAACCAAACTTTAAGGCATCTTCGGTCTATAATTGGAATATAGATGGAATGACAGAATACAACATTCTGAATTTATTACAACAAATGACTATGGCTGCAAATGCTTATAAAACCCAAATCGGAACTCATGATAAAACTATTACTGAGCTCCTCATTGCAGGATTCTCTGGTCAAATAAAAGGTTGGTGGGATTACTATCTCACAAACCAACAACAAGAAGATATTTTAAACTCTATAAAAACAGATGAGGAAGGAATACCAATTCTGTTAGATATGAATTTTATTGTGGCGATGGTAACTAAAACCAGTAGACCAGCAGATCAGAACAACTAGACAATTTATTAGTAGCTGCTGCTCTAGTAAAACTAAACCAGTAGAAAGAAGGGTATCTTTACAAACCAGTAGAGAACACTTTGTAACGTTGCTACCTTAATTGTTACCGTTAAAGTGTTCCTAGTACCAGCATTAATTGCAGCATTAAATACTATACGGAGTCATTTAATGCTTATTACCAAATTAAGTATAAAACAAGACTGATTGTTTTATAAGCTTTTCTGCAGGAACCTTTTTCGATAATAAAGCTGATTATATCAGTTATCTGAAGACTTCTCTGTTTATGAACGTTGAACTCAGTCGATTATATATACTTGGATCAAATCCTTGTTCGATACGACACTTCGCATAATATCATTTTTCAAGGAACGAAGCTACTCTCTTATCAGAAAAATATCATTCATCCTTGAGCGTTGTCAAGTTCAACAAAAAGAAAAGTAGCACACGCTTCAAAGCTTATATCTGATCTTGTTAAAGATCATCTTGTGCTGCTAATTCTTACACTCTTCAAAATCTTTACTGCACCAATATTTTATCAGAAGAGTCTGTAATCTGAAAAGAGTCTTTTCAGAACTTTGTGATCCATATTTTTGTAAGTTGAGAAACTAAGAGTTTCAGTAGGCTGAGGTATAAGCCCTTCTGAAGTGGGTGTGTACAAGTGTTGTACTGTAATATCCAAAGTCTTTTAGTTATACCTTCTGGAAACAGAAGAAGGGGAGACGTAGAAGAGTTCATCTTCGAACTTCCATAAACAACTGCTGTCTACTGCCTTATTGTTTTTCAACCACTTCATCAGATTATTTCCGCACATTCTACTGTAATCAGGTGAAAGTATTCTCACAAGATCAACTACTATCCTTAACAGGATTCTAGTACTTCATACACACGAAAAAAAAAAGAATAGAGTTTATTCACCCCCCCTCTAAACTCAACTTCGATCCTCAACAATTGGTATCAGAGCAGGTTATTCTTGTTTGTGAAAAACTACAACAAATGGCACACTTCAGCAATATTCCTATGTTCTCTAAGGAAGATTTTGACGACTGGAAGATAAGAATGCAAGCTCATCTTGCAGCACAAGATGATGACATGTGGTACGTCATCACAGATGGTCCACTGAAAATCTTAAAGCCTAACACAGCTGTTGCTGTTACTGACGGTGCACCACAGATGGTCGAAAAATCAAGAAGTGAATGGACCAGTGAAGATAAGAAAAAAGCCAATCTTGATAATGTGGCGAAGGATATATTGTATAAAACTCTTGACAAGAACACTTTCAGCAAGATAAAAATGTGTTCTACTGCAAAGGATATTTGGGAAAAGCTTATCCAGATATGTGAAGGAAATGAGCAAACAAAAGAAAATAAACTGTCTGTAGCAATGCAGAAGTTTGAAAATCTGAAAATGAGATCTGGTGAAACTCTAAATGAGTTTGATGAAAGATTCAGTAGCTTGGTCAATGAGCTAGCTGCTCTGGGTAAAGAGCATAGCAACAGAGAAATAGCCCTCAAAGTGATGAGAGCTTTACCCAGAGAATGGGATGTTAAAACAATGGCTATGAGAGTATCCAAAGATCTAAACAAATTGGAACTGCACGACTTATTTGCAGATCTAAAGGCCTATGAATTTGAATTGGAAGTAAGAAGTGGAGAAGAGCCTTCAAACTTACCTACCAAGGCCCTTGCTGCTACTGCTACTGCTTTTACTACTACTGCCTCCACCTCTTCTACTGCTGCTGCAGTTGTACCTCAGGCTTTACCGGCTGTGATCATTGATAATGCTATGGAAAAGACTGCTGAACAAATCAGTAGTGATGCTATGTCCTTATTTGTAAAGAAATTCTCCAGGTTCATGAAGAAGAACCATCGAACCTATCAGGGTCCCAATCGCAACTTCAAGAAAGATTCACCATCCGATGATATGGGATGCTTCAACTGTGGAAAGATAGGTCACTTCATTGCTGATTGTCCCAAACCAAAGAAGGATGATCAAAAGAGAAAGGATTACAAGAGAAATGACAAAAAGTCCAGAAGAGATCGAAAAGCGATGATTGCCGAAGAAAGCAAATCTAAATGGGCGGACTCTAGTTCTGAGTCATCTGACTCAGAAAGTCATTCCAGTGACAGTGATGCAGAAGAAGTCAAATGTCTAATGGCAGACAATGACTCAACCTCGACATCTGAAGAGGAACAGAAGAAGGAAACAGAAGTCAGTAACTCTACATGGTATCTGGACAGTGGTTGTTCCAGACATATGACTGGACAAAGAAACTTACTATCCGAAATAGTGAGCTGTACTGGACCAAAGATTACTTTTGGAGATAACTCAAAAGGTAAAACCATGGGTAAGGGTAAGATTATCCATGGTAATATAATTATTAACGATGTGTTGTTAGTTGACAATCTTTATTACAATCTTATTAGTATTAGCCAACTATGCGATAATGGGTATTCTGTGGCTTTTCAAACGCATTCTTGCATAGTTAGAGATTCTGCTGGAACTACTGTGTTAACAGGAAAGAGAGAAGGCAATACTTACAGAGTCTCTTGGAACTCAAATCATGTCAACACTCGTACATGCTTAGTTGCTTCTCTTAGTAATAAACACTGGCTATGGCACAAGAAGCTGAATCATCTGAATTTCAAGTCAATCAATTATCTTAAAAAGCAGAATATGGTCGATGGATTACCTGACTTTAATTTTGTTAAAAATCACGTTTGTTCTGCTTGTCAGCTTGGGAAACAGATAAGATCCAGCTTCAAGACTAAAGATAGCAAATCAACTTCAAGATGTCTGGAACTACTGCATATGGATTTATTTGGTCCCATCCCCATCATGAGCTTAGGGGGAATGAAATATACTCTTGTTGTTATTGATGATTTTTCTAGATTCACTTGGGTAATATTTCTCGCAGGAAAAGATCAAACCGGCTGTCTCTTGATAAAGCTTCTGAAAAAGATTCAAAATGAACAATCTACTACCATTATTAAAATCAGAAGTGACAGGGGCACTGAATTCACTAACAAGTATCTTGAGTTATATTTGAATGAGCAGGGGATTCATCATGAATATTCAGCTGCCAGAACTCCTCAACAAAACGGAGTAGCTGAGAGGAGAAATAGAACTCTAAAAGAAGCAGCTAGAACAATGCTAGCAGATGCAGATATTTCTCAGCGCTTCTGGGCTGAAGCAATCAACACTGCTTGTTACACGCAAAACAGATCAATGGTCAACAAAAGACACAACCAGACTCCGTATGAAATATGGAAAGGGAAGAAGCCCAATGTATCTTATTTTCATGTGTTTGGTTGCAAATGTTTTGTGCTGAATAATGGGAAAAATCATTTGACTGCATTTGATTCTAAATCAGATGCTGGGATATTTCTTGGCTACTCTGCTGTAAGCAGAGCCTTTAGAATCTTCAACAATAGAACTCTTAATGTTGAAGAATCAATTCATGTTGTCTTCGATGAAGACAGCAGTGCTGAAATTTCTAACACATCTGATTTAAGTAACAGGTTAGACATGATTCACTTGGAAATTGACAGTGAAGATGATTTGGAAGCTATTGCCAAGGATCTTCAAAATCCAGAACCAGATATCCCATTAGTGGAACCAGAAGTTCAAATGTTGGATCAACCAATACCAGCAGAATATGTTCAAGAACCTACTACTAGTTCTGTGGAAGACAATCTTAACATACCAAATCAAGAAGATGTTCATTCCAATCCATTTATCTGGAGAAAATCTCATCCTCCATCATTGGTTATTGGTAATCCAGCAGCGCCATTGAGAACCAAAAGACAAATGCTTAATGAATATATGCATGCTGCTTTTATATCTCAGGATGAACCAAAGAAGATTGAAGAAGCTCTTCTGGATCCTAGTTGGATTGAAGCCATGCAAGAAGAACTGAATCAATTCAAACGTAATGATGTTTGGTTTCTAGTACCTAGACCAACTCATCAAGCTGTCATTGGAACTCGATGGGTATTTAGAAACAAACTCAATGAAGAAGGCACAGTGGTGAGAAATAAAGCTAGATTGGTAGCTCAAGGCTTCAGACAAGAAGAAGGAATAGACTTTGATGAGACTTACGCACCAGTAGCAAGGCTCGAAGCAATCAGAATATTCTTAGCCTTTGCTGCTTTCAAGAACTTTAAAGTATATCAGATGGATGTGAAAAGTGCTTTTCTAAATGGTCTCTTACAAGAAGAAGTTTATGTCGAACAACCTCCAGGTTTTATCGATCATTTCTCTCCGCATCATGTATTTAAATTACACAAAGCTTTATATGGTCTAAAACAGGCACCCAGAGCTTGGTATGACACTTTATCACAATTTCTTATTAATCATGATTTTACCATCGGAGCAGTGGATAAAATTTTATTTACTTTAGTTAAGAATAAGCACACTCTCTTAGTACAGATCTATGTTGATGACATTATTTTTGGGTCAACTAACCCCAAATTATGTGCAAAGTTTGGAAAGTTGATGCAGGATAAATTCGAAATGAGCATGATGGGAGAATTAACATTCTTCTTAGGACTGCAAATCAAGCAATCAGAAACAGGAATCTTTATAAATCAAGCCAAATACACCAAGGAGCTTCTGAAAAAGTTTGGAATGGAAGCATGCTCTGCTGCTTCTACTCCAATGAGCTCATCTATTAAGCTTGACAAAGATGAAAGTGGTATTCCAGTAGAGGTAACTCAGTATCGAGGTCTTATTGGCTCCTTGTTATATTTAACTGCCAGTAGACCAGATATCATGTTTGCTGTTTGTATTTGTGCTCGATTTCAATCTAACCCCAAACAATCTCATTATATTGCTGCTAAGCGTATTTTGAAATACTTGAAGGGAACTCAAAACGTCGGTTTATGGTATCCCATTGATTCATCGTTAAATCTTATTGGATATTCAGATGCCGATTATGCAGGTTGCAAACTAGACCGAAAAAGCACAAGTTGATTTTGTCAATTTCTTGGAGATAGGTTGATATCCTGGTTTAGCAAGAAACAGACGTCCATAGCCACATCTACTGCAATCTACTGCAGAAGCAGAATATCTGGCTGCTGGAAGCTGCTGTTCTCAGATACTATGGATTCAACAACAATTAAGAGATTATGGGATTCAAGCCTCTGAATCACCTATATTCTGTGACAATACCAGTGCAATTGCAATCACACAAAATCCAGTACTTCACTCCAGAACAAAGCACATAGACATCAGACATCACTTTATTAGAGATCATGTGCAGAAGAAGAACATTCGTCTGGAATATGTTTCTACTGATCAACAAACAGCAGATATCTTCACGAAACCCCTACCAGAAAATAAGTTTTCTTTCTTTCGTAATTCTCTTGGTTTAATAGATTTAACTTAGTCTTCCTCTGTTATTTTAGTTTAACTTCTTTTAGTATTTAATTTTACTACCAGTAAATTTTTGCAGATCAGCAGAAGAGAGAAATCAGATAAGCAAAACTGGAATTTTATTAGAAACCATTTCAGTACTTTACACAATGCATAAATGAAAAACAGTAGATCTTCTTTGCTATTTAACCAGTAGCGTTACATGTAGTGCTTGTCTTCTATTAGAGGAACCTTCTGACATTTGCTTGCAAAGTACTTCAACAGGAGAAAGATGGTCTTCTTCGAAAGAGAAAGGCCTAGAAAGAATCAAGCAAGCTCAGGTCTTGCCAGCACTAATGTAATTTTTAGATGCCATACAAGGCATCAGAGAGGATTTCATCATCATCAATCCTCCAGCACTCTCTTATCGCATTAGAATGCTTCTGGAAGAAATGGATGCAATATTTGAAACTCAACCATAGCAAGAGATTTGCATAACTGTGGTAACTACAACTCAAGGAGAATATTTCAAGGATCTTCTCGACATCGTTGAAACCTTCAAACCTCTCTCTGAACAATTTTGCTTCATCTCCTGAATCTAGCTCTAACTCTTTTTTTATTTGAATTCTCATTGTTTTTCTCACTTACCTTCGATCAAGTTTTGCAGGTATTTATAAGGGGAATAAAGACTCTTGTGAATCACACGATTGTAACTGTTCATCTTCAACGGCTCAGATTGAGAGATGGCCAAGAGTCACTTGTCACAATTATGACTACTTATTAATTGCATTTACCGAGGGGGAACAGTATCTTAGTCAGACTGAGAGTTTGACGTCTTTTCAGAAAACAGATAGGATATTTGTCTTCTCGATAAAACTACTTGTCTGCTGGTTTTGACAAAGTGCTCATTTACTTCAGCACTCTGAAACTTCCAGTAGACGTTATCATAAAATGACAAATCCTTTTCTGATTCACTTTAGTAACCGCCTGGACAGCCCGCTCTTTTTCAAATTTTTTAAAAATCATTCGTATTTCTGACATTTTCTGCAAAATCTTTTCAAACACTCAACCAAGAACATACTGACACGTGTCCTTATGTTCATTTGACGGCTGTATATCTTTTCACTCCTCACATTTTCATCTTTACTGTTTCATATCTATCCTTATTCAGCTACTGCTTTCTCTATATCGTAAATAACTACTGCTAAGTTTTCTGCTTTCATCTGCATACAGAAATGGCTGGCGCATATACCCTCAATGCTTATCAGGTTAACTTTGCCTCTGTTCTCACCATCAAGGATGAAAATCTTCTTAGAATGTTTCAGGACATTGAAAATTCAGGACTCCGAAAATTTCTGGAAGCCCCAGCAATCATCTACAAAAATGCTCTCCTGGAATTTTACGCCAAAGCAACAGTCCATGAAGGAAGGATTGTTCATACCCAAGGAGATGCTTCTATCTCCATTGATGCTGCTCATCTAGGAGCAACCTTCCTCCTTCCACTTTCGGATATTTCTGAACTTTCTGATATTTCAAAAACAGATATGTCTGTTGCTCTCACCTCTTTCTCCGCATCTGGAGAAGAAGTGTCTCCTTCCTGCCATAAGAAATTACTGAAGATAGAGTATCAGATTCTGGCCGATATTGTGGCCAAAGCTATTCTAATCAAGGCTGGCACCTTTGATAAACTGACAAAAGAAAAGGTTCAAGTCATGACTGCCATCACCAAAGGGATTAAGGTGGATTGGAGTCACTTTATTTTTCGAATTATGAAGGATATGGTCACTCGGAAGAGCTCTGGTTTCGCGGTTCAGATCAGTGTATTGCTCAAAGATGCTGGTTTTCCATCTACCAGTGATCTTGATGCTACTTCTGTCACAATGATTGATGCAGCAAATGTTTTGGCTCTAACGCCTAAGCCAACAGTGACGGAATTTGTTGCAATGAAAAAGGAAATTGGGGAATCTGCCTCTGAGGCTCCCAAACCTCACAAGCAAATTTCAAAGAAACGACTGCTTATTTCGACAGATTCCGATAAAACAGCTTCAGAAGAATCTGCTGCTACTGCTCGCTCAGCAGTACCGACCCCAGCAAAGAAGAAACAGCGCACCATCCTCAAATTGAAAAAGACAGCAGCACTGTCTGAAATTGAGAAAGTACCTATTCGACAAGTCTTTCCAGAAGCTGCTCCTTCTGTTCGCTCGACTGTTTCTTCTACTGCTCTCGTTACTGCGTCCATATCAGCACCCTCTTCTGTTTCAGTCTTTAAGCCATCATCTGGCGTTATTATTCGAGAACCAGCAAGTGGGTCTTCTGCTTTTCGCCCTATTGCGCCCATTTCATCTACTGACAAAGGAAAAGGGAAAATGGTTGAAGAACCACCTACTTTTGGTCACAAGACCACTGTTACTACAGGTGTTGACCTTCATCTAGCAGAACTTGAGACCTATGCTAACGAGGAGATAAAATTTTTTGATGAATGGCATGCTGTCCGGTTGTTCCATTCTTTTGACTTCTTCCAAACCAAAGGCAATTATAGCAAGATGATGACTGCCGAAAGGAGGACTTTTCAGCTGGAAAAAACGAAGAATGTTATCGAGGCCTTGGGCAGACGGAACTTCATCCTCGATCAACTCAAGTATCGGAAATTAGAATCAGTGTTGAAAGTTATTCAATCGAATTTTGATCCTGCCACTCCCACTGCTGCTCAGGATCACCATGTTATTTTGATTCTTTCTGAAAGACTTCAGCAGATGAATGAGCAACTTCTTGCTCAAGAACAAGGCTTTGGAGAATCTACAGTCTATCATATGGGTCTTGTCCCGAGCTTTCAACAAAATCAGATAGTTGAGGAAAGGACTACTGCCTCCCCAAAGGCTGCTGTTCTTAGTACTCCTACATCTCCGACTCAGCCTATTCAGTCCTAATCGCTTCTATCTGTGCATGAACTGGCTTCAGTTGAGGAAGTGATTGAATCTATTGTCCCTGCTGTTTCTGCCACCTTGGACTTACCAGCTTCTGGATCTCCTACCCCAGGACCACAAATCGCAGAACCAGACACTACTTCCCTACTGCCGAACTTGGAATTGTTTTCTGCTGAACATCAAGCAGATATGACCGTTCTTCTGGAACCTCCCTCTGCACCTATGGTTGAAGCACCTTCAGTTACACAGGCTGCTACTGTACCCCTGGAAGAAGCTTTAGCTTCTGATCTGGCTATCCCTACTGAAGATGCTACTCCGCCTCTGGTTGCTATTGAGTCTACTGTTTCTGCATTTCCAGCAGAAAGCACTATAGACCTGGTTCCTTCTACTGCCTTGTTAGATGCTCCTGTTGTCTCTACTGTGTTAACTGTCTCTCAACCTGTTGTGACTGCGACGACTTCTCGTCTTTCTGAGATCAAACAACGAATTCTTGACCGAACTCCTTCACCAGAATCGGATGCTTTCAATCTCGAACAACAGATTCTCTGTCTACAAACCGACCTCACCAACATCTCTGAATTGGTGAGGCGTATGTCTTGTGAAAACATTGCGGATATCACTGGTGCTAAAGACTTCCGAGAGCGCATGGGTAAACACATCTATCTCACTAAGGAGACAACGGACAAGATGTATGTTGAAGCCTCCCTCTTCAGACAAAATGTGTCAAGAACTCACAACGCCCTCCTACTCGCTCAAACTGATATACTAAACCGAATCACTGAGCATGACGATCTTTTTCGATCGCTTTCTACTTCTGTGGAACTTTTGGATGCTAAGATTGACTCTCAAAATCAATCTATTACTGCTCACATCTCCTCTCAGACTCCTTATCTAGAGATGCTAACTGATGGCATTCAAAATATTTCCGGAAGACTGAATGATCTCTTTACTCATGTGATGGTCGCTGATGCCAAAAAGGGGGAAGATAGAAGAGATCAACAAGGAGTTAGGCAAACAGAAGATGAGGCTGAACCTTCCAACAGAAGAGAGCAAGAACCTCAAAATGAAGAAATCATTTACAGGGACATTGGAACCGATTAATTTGCTTACCTTGATACAATTTTTATCCTTATCTGATTATTTAAATGACTATCTGTTCATTTTATATCTTTCTACTGTTTAGGTTTTGGCATCACCACAAAGGGGGAAATTGTTAGATATGAATTTTATTGTGGCGATGGTAACTAAAACCAGTAGACCAGCAGATCAGAACAACTAGACAATTTATTAGTAGCTGCTGCTCTAGTAAAACTAAACCAGTAGAAAGAAGGGTATCTTTACAAACCAGTAGAGAACACTTTGTAACGTTGCTACCTTAATTGTTACCGTTAAAGTGTTCCTAGTACCAGCATTAATTGCAGCATTAAATACTATACGGAGTCATTTAATGCTTATTACCAAATTAAGTATAAAACAAGACTGATTGTTTTATAGCTTTTCTGCAGGAACCTTTTTCGGTAATAAAGCTGATTATATCAGTTATCTGAAGACTTCTCTGTTTATGAACGTTGAACTCAGTCGATTATATATACTTGGATCAAATCCTTGTTCGATACGACACTTCGCATAATATCATTTTTCAAGGAACGAAGCTACTCTCTTATCAGAAAAATATCATTCATCCTTGAGCGTTGTCAAGTTCAACAAAAAGAAAAGTAGCACACGCTTCAAAGCTTATATCTGATCTTGTTAAAGATCATCTTGTGCTACTAATTCTTACACTCTTCAAAATCTTTACTGCACCAATATTTTATCAGAAGAGTCTGTAATCTGAAAAGAGTCTTTTCAGAACTTTGTGATCCATATTTTTGTAAGTTGAGAAACTAAGAGTTTCAGTAGGCTGAGGTATAAGCCCTTCTGAAGTGGGTGTGTACAAGTGTTGTACTGTAATATCCAAAGTCTTTTAGTTATACCTTCTGGAAACAGAAAAAGGGGAGACGTAGAAGAGTTCATCTTCGAACTTCCATAAACAACTGCTGTCTACTGCCTTATTGTTTTGCAACCACTTCATCAGATTATTTCCGCACATTCTACTGTAATCAGGTGAAAGTATTCTCACAAGATCAACTACTATCCTTAACAGGATTCTAGTACTTCATACACACGAAAAAAAAAAAGAATAGAGTTTATTCACCCCCCCCCCCCCCCCCTCTAAACTCAACTTCGATCCTCAACAAATTCTAGATGAAAAAGGTAATCCGCAACAAGATGCTGTTGCAACTTTAATATTAACAATTTCTTTACATTTTATTGGAGATCCTTCACATCTAAAAGATAAAAATACAGAACTACTATCAAATCTGAAATGTAAAAAATTAAGTAATTTTTAATGGCATAAAAAAATACTTTTTTAACTAGAATAATGCTTAGAGAAGATTCTAATCAACCATTTTGGAAAGAAAAGTTCCTTGCAGGCTTACCAACTCTTCTAGGAGATAAGGTAAGAAATAAAATTAGAGAAAACAGTGGTAAACAAATTATAGCCTATAATGAATATACTTATGGTCAATTAATTAGTCTAACCCAACAAGAAGGGCTAAAAATAATGCAAGATTTATAGTTACAAAAACATCTAAAATGGGAAATGAAAAGAACAAAACAAGAATTGGGAACTTTTTTGTAATCAATTCGATATAAATACTAATAAACCACCCTTATCAAAATGCTCAGAAAATTGTCAAAAAATACATAAAAAACCCTATAAGTAAAACTTTAGAAGAAATCAAAAAGATAATTCTAACCCGAAAGAAGAATTTTACAAAAAACCAAGAAGAAAACCATTTAGAAAATTTAAAAATAACAGGCAAGAATTTAAAAAATCTTTCAAAGATATTGAATGTTATAGATGCCATAAGAAAGGTCATACGGCAAATTATTGTAGATTAAATAAGAAATTAAATGAACTTAGAATTAGAAGAAGAAATATTAAATAAAATTTCTAATCTCTTAATTGATTCTTCTGAAAGAAATTCAGAAGCTGAAGACTCTACCAATACTGATGAATCATTAGTAGATGAACAAATCATAACTAGTAGTGAATCTGAAAAACAAATCAATATGCTTACCAAAGATCAATCACTTATTTTAGATATATTGAAAAATATT
Organism: Primulina eburnea; assembly: GCF_022965805.1. Classification (NCBI taxonomy): domain Eukaryota; kingdom Viridiplantae; phylum Streptophyta; class Magnoliopsida; order Lamiales; family Gesneriaceae; genus Primulina; species Primulina eburnea. The sequence goes on along the minus strand of NC_133102.1, from coordinate 27,083,480 downwards.
AATGACCCAACAATCCAAAAAGAATATTTAGAGAAAATTCTAAAATCTCTTAATGACAAAGAGGAAAATAAAAAATTCTCAAGCACTTCAAAAAATACTTACGACTTAACTGAAATATTAGAAAAAAGAAAAAAGGATAAAGGAATCACAATCCAAGACCTACAAAAAGATATAAAATAAATAAAATTAGAAATAAGAGAGTTAAAAGAAAAACATATTCAAAATACTGAAGCAATAAAACTAATCTTACAAAATATAAATATTGAGAGTTCTTCGGAAACAGAAAATGATGAAACCCAAAATGTTGAAAATATTGAAAAAATTCCTGAAGATTTTCTATTTGTTTTAAGAGAAATAACTTCTAGAAAATACATCTTAAAAATAAATCTAGTATTTTCAAAAAATTTCAAAATGAATACAATAGCCTTATTTGACACTGGTGCAGATTTAAATTGTATCAAATCAGGAATAGTACATACTGAATTCCAACAAAAAACACAAGAAAAACTTTCAACTGCTAATAATTCAAGATTAAATGTAAACTCAAAAACAGACGCATCAATAATAAATAATGGTATACACATAAAAACCACTTTTGTTTTAGTAAATGATATTCATCACACGGTAATATTAGGAACCCCTTTTATTAGTTTAATTACCCCATATAAAGTCAACAATGATTCTATTTCTTCTAAATTCAATCATAAAAATTAAAATTTGAATTTTTAGAAAAACCTCGAACTAGAAACCTTAACTTAATAAAAGCTTGTTCAATCTATGAAAATTACATTAACATCATAATCCAAGGAAAGACTTTTCAATTAGAAAATCTTAAAAAAGATGTTTCTTTAAAGAGAATACAAAACCAAATAGAGACAACAGAAATTAAAAATAAAATTCAAAAATTCCAAAAAATACTAGAAACAGAAGTTTGTTCAGAAATTCCTAATGCTTTTTGGAATAGAAAAGAACATATTGTTGATCTTCCCTATGAAGAAGATTTCAATGACAGACAAATACCAACTAAAGCTAGACCAATCCAAATGAATTCTGAATTAGAAGAACATTGTAAAAAAGAAATTCAAGATTTAGAGAAAAAAGGATTAATTTCAAAATCTAGATCCCCTTGGAGTTGTGCTGCCTTTTATGTTAATAAAAATTCAGAAATTGAAAGAGGAACACCCAGATTAGTAATTAATTACAAACCATTAAATAAAGCGTTAAAAGGATCAGATATCCAATACCAAATAAAAAAGACTTATTACAAAAACTCCATAATGCTTATATATTTTCCAAATTTGATATGAAATCTGGATTTTGGCAAATACAAATTTCTCAAAAAGACAAATATAAAACTGCTTTTACAGTTCCCTTTGGACAATATGAATGGAATGTAATGCCCTTCGGGCTTAAAAATGCTCTTTCTGAATTCCAAAGAATTATGAATGAAATCTATAATGATTATTCAAAATTTTGCATTGTTTACATTGATGATGTATTAATATTCTCTAATAATGTTGATGATCATTTTAAACATCTAAAAACATTTCTTTATGTCACAAAACAAAATGGTCTGGTTGTATCAAAATCAAAAATAAGCTGTTTTCAAACTAGAATAAGATTTTTAGGTCATTACATATCTCGTGGTACTATAACTCCCATTGAGAGATCTTTAGAATTTACAAATAAATTTCCAGACAAAATACTTGATAAAACCCAATTACAAAGATTCTTAGGAAGCCTAAATTATGTTCTAGATTTTTGTCCAAATATCAATAAAATAGCAAAACACTTACATGATAGACTCAGAAAAAACCCAAAACCATGGACATAAAAACATACAGAAATCGTAAAAAATATCAAAAAACAAGTGTTAGAAATTCCATGTCTTCACATCGCAGATCCCAACCTACAAAAAATCGTAGAGACAGATGCATCAGATTTAGGATATGGAGGTATATTGAAACAAAAACAAGAAAATAAAGAAAACATAGTACAGTACACTTCTGCCCATTGGAATGATACCCAGAAAAATTATTCAGCTATAAAGAAAGAAATTTTGAGTATTGTTTTATGCGTTCAAAAATTACAGAGTGATCTTTTAAACCAAATTTTTTTATTAAGAATAGATTGTGAAAGTGCAAAAGAAATTTTACAAAAAGATGTTCAAAATCTTGCCTCAAAACAAATTTTTGCAAGATGGCAAGCTATTCTTAGCATATTTGATTTTGAAATCGAATTCATAAAAGGAGATACAAATTCTTTACCTGATTTCCTCACAAGAGAATTTCTTCAAAACAGAAATGCCACCCAAAATGGATAAAAAGCCTGTTCAAACCCCTACCGAACCAGCAAATATCAAAACCTGGTATGACATCGTTACAAAAGAAGAAGAAGAGGATCTTAAAGATACTGCACAATCAAAACCACAGGTAAGTGATGATTTGGAAAAAAAGACTCAAATTCCTTGAATCCTTTCTCCAAACACCTGAAATGAGAAATGCCCTTGAAAAAACCCAAACAAGTGAAAGCTCTGACAAAAAACCTTCTAAAGAAATTCTTACCAAAAATTCCTTCCAAACTGTTTCGTTTTCAGATAATTCCTCAAAAACTTATCACACTACAAATTCCCAGCTTGTTCTCACACAACCACCATTAAACCCTCCTTCTGATTACTTTGAGAAATACAATTGGCAAAATATAATACATGTTGAAATAGGATTCCATGAAAAAGATCCTTTTGAAACATTTCAAAAATACTTTGGAAAAGGTCGATATTATAAACCTTGGGATGAAAATAAGACCCCTTACTTCTAACAAGCAATTCTTGAAACTACTGACTCAGCATTGTTTAAAACTTTTTCTTGGACCAAAGCCATAATGATCCTGCTTATTCCACTTGAAAAATCCTAAAAGTCATTTCTCCAATTGACTGGGGTTATGATTTTTCAAAACCAATACTATTTCCAGAAAAATATAAAGAAGCATCATTTTTTGAAATATCTTTTAATTACTGGGACTATCAACAGGCTTGGTACAATTCCTTCCTAATTCAAAACCAGAAACACAAGCACACCTGGTTATTCTATTTTGATACCAAGATTTGCAGTCCTAAAAAATTCCTAACCTGGTGGTATACATGGTGGGAATATTTTGGTTCCACTTATGAAATCCTTAAACATCCTGTCCAAAATTCCTTTAATCTTCTTAGAACCCAATATGCCCCAACAGCAGAAGAAAAACGATTCCATCCTCTTGCCCTTTTTTGCATGAAATTCTATCTTCCCTGGGTCCTATCATGGACTGTTGAATATTCAGACGAAAAAATTCTAAAATTAAGAGAAGATTTAAAGTCAAATGGTGGGACAAATTCAAAATCCCTCCAAGCCTTACAGCTACCAATGTCCAAGCTTGGATCACGAATGATAAAAATACAAGAGTCCCAACTCAAAAACCGCTTTACAGGATTCCGCCACGACAACAGACAGAATTCCTTGCACAAAAATCCCAAATGACGGCAATGCTTGCAGCTGCCAAAACTCCTGAAGAAATGCAAGCTATACTTATGAAATTCTCACCAAGACCTTCAAAAAAGTCAGAATCCTCGGATGAATCACTTAACCTGGAAGAAGACGACCTCCTTGGACTAGACGACCAAGGACCAATATTTGGAAACAGTGGTGTATAAATGTTTGTTTTAGTTTGTACGGTATTGTATTTGTATTTGTATTTGTATTTGTTGATATGTATATTTTCATGTGTTAAAAAAATAAAAAAAAATCCGAAAATACCCCTAAAAAAGTCTATAAAAAGGAGACTCAGTCTCGGTATTGACACACCGAAACATTTTACTACTCTCGACCCATATCTCTCTTCTCTCTTCTCTCTTCTCTCTCTCTCTCTCTCTACCACTCACTTCCAGATCAAAATTCCTTCAACCCATTTCCAGAAATACCGAAACCCTTTCCCAGATCCAAATCCCTTTAAACATTACCCAGAAATCCGAAACCCTTTTGATTTGTATCTTTCATTTATGTAAAGATTTGATTCCAAAGGTTAGTAATAAATTTTGTTTTTAATTCTGGTGTTCTTTTATATATATATATATAATTTGAAAATTCCTTCGAAGATTATAATTTAGATTACATAAAATACGCCTGTTCGATTTTGAATCTGAGTACAGTACCGTGTTTCTAACAACGAGAGCTTCAACTGGAAGTAAGTTTTGTTATGTTATGATATGATTTGACACTACGATATTGGAAGAATTGTGATTTGATTGATATACGGTGTTCTGGATATATGAGACATTGTATACTTGAAGCCAGATTGAAGAACAGACTGTGTATGTAATTGTTATGATTTTCAGAACTGATATGATCGAGATTGTACAGATTTGAGATTATGATTTATTATTGTTAAGATTATGAGTTGTATTGATATCGATTATGATTTGTGGTATTATATCTGTGATGTTGAGATTGACGGGGTTATTGAGATTGTATTGTTATGCCGTCGAAACATCAGTAAAATGATATTGATCATATTCCGTATTGATTGAGATTGTACCGTTATGTCGTTGACATTGATCAGATTATGTCTTGATTTGAGTATTGATCAGAAAAGGTCTTGAATTGAGTTGTATAATGATACTGTATTTCTCGATATGTCATTTCAAATTTGAGTGACATTGATAGTTTTTTTGAATTCGAGATTCCAACAGTATCAGATCGACAGAACGAAAGGTATAAATCAATGTTGATCCGGGATTTCACAACTCGAGTTGGGTTTGACTAGAGTTTTCCTAAATCACATACTTTATTATTGCATTGATATTTGCAATTTATGATATTGATATGCTTTGTCTATTGATTTATAGGCAAAACATGTCTTGAGTTACAGGTATATGTGCCTAGTCAGTGGCGGAAGTGCCAAGGCAGGATATGCCTAGAATTTGGCGGAGATGCCAAGTCTTTGGATGAGTTTCCAAGACACCGGACTTTTTGTCGTATCGATGTTGCTTAGGAGAAGAGGTACTCCTATCGCCGAGATTCGATATAGAGAGGGCCAAAGTCCGTGAATGAGAACTTACCACCACCGCGATCAGAAGAGTAGGTGGGTGTTACGTTCTTATTCATATCGGGATCCCTAGATTTGGAAAAAGTCGAGTCAAAGTCTAAGAGTCATAGAGTGTGATTTACAGTTTTATATTGATTCATGTTTCTGATTTTGATACATGTTATGGTTATCTGTTTCATGCTTTTATATATGTTTATATGAAATGCATGTATACTTGGTTTATACTGGGAATATAATTCTCACCGGAGTTATCCGGCTGTTGTTGTTTGTATGTGTGCATGACAACAGGTGGGACATGATCAGAGTTGAGAAGAGGATGAGAGATTATAGTTAGCGTGGAGATCTGGGCCCAGAAGTAGATCTGTTTCATTACCTGACATGTAGTGAATGGACAGTAAATGTTATGAATCACTTTTGTACAAGACTTGTACCTTAGATTTGGATATTCATGTTGTATATGAATTAAGATTTATTTCATTCGTTGCGCACTCATGTAATAAAAAAAAAATTTAGTCACACTTTTCTTAATTGTTATATTGGATATTAATCAGATGATTAAGATATGAATTAGCGTCCGGGTCCCCACAAATACATTAACCCTCAAGCAACAATAACAATATGTATATATAATTGTTAGAGTAGGTGTCAGTCGAGCCAAGTGTTGGCCGAGTGTTCACAATAAAACTCTATGTATAAGCAATCTTTATTTTAATAATATTTGAAATTATTGTTTTGGCAAATCTTTATCTGTATACCCATGCTAGTTGCATAGATAAAGCCCTTGAATATAAAAATAGTAGAAAGAATATGAGATGCTCATATGATGAGTATCATGAAACTCATATTTGTAATACTGTATATTTTAAACGGTTCCTAGTCGATTCAGCCGCCACTAAGAAGGATATAGGCCGCTCGAGTTCGAGACTAGTATCTGCGATGTGAGTACCATGTTTCATTGGTAGGGGACATTGTGATGTCCGAATATGCAGATAGGTGCTCCTTGTAGAGTGCACTGAACAACCCTCCATTAAAGGACTTTCCAAGTGGTTCTCACTTATCGAGTGGAAAAGTCCTGGTTTATGGTTGTACAGAATTAGTCCTTATGACCCGGGACAACATTGAGACTCTATGTGCTAGAATTACACTTTGACTTGTTTACCGACTCTCATGGGGTCATCAGGTGGCAAGGTTGGGTGTTCTGTCGAAACACATAGGAGTCGATGCATTGTAGTCGGGGATTCACCGCTTACCTTCGGGTATGGATATCCTATGTGTTATCATGTGTATGTAGGTTGAAATCTCTGATCAGAGTATGGTGGTAATTATGAAAGGGGTTTCATAGATTACACCATCGATGCAACTACGACATGACACATAGTATCGATTCATTGACAACTCTCGATATACCAATGGTTGTCGAATCGGTCGGGATATATGAGTTGAAGGGACCGTACTGTACGCTAACCATAATTGAATAGTTCTTGCAGGCACTATCATTTGATACCTAGGGAATCATGTCAGCGATGGTGCTAGGCGTTTAACATGATTAGTTGGGTACTATCAGACTTGAGTTCTGACGTTCTTGTTATCAAGGAGTTGATAAGTAAGAATGGAGCAATTGGGGTATGCTCATATAAGGACATGTTTAGTCCGAATCACATAGAGATGTGAACCCACGGCTAGTTGTATCAGTGAACCATTGAGGGCCACAAAAGTACTAGCTTTCTAGATCCCGTTGAGAAGTAAAAATAGTTCAATGTGTTGAACGACTTATAAAGGAGTTTATAAGCGTAAGGAAAATTAGAAGTATGACTTCTATAAAGGAGAAAATAGTTCAATGTGTTGAACGGCTTATAAATGAGTTTATAAGCGTAAAGAAAAATAGAAGTATGACTTCTATGAGAGAAATGTAAATTTTAATTTATGGAAGTGTTCCTAAATTAAAATTTGGCAAGTGAATAATGTATTTGAAAATTGTGATTTTCATAAACATTATTATGGACTAAATTAAATTAATTCAAGTGTTGAATTATGTGACACCCTGACCCGTAACGATAAAAATACAGCGGAATTTAAAATTTTCTTTCAAATGGAAGGAGTTTCAAAATACATTTCATAAAATGTTTACAAAATAAATACATGATCATTCAAATGATATACAAAATACAAAACAATCATTTCTATGATCATGTCCCAAAATGATAACAAAATAATCTTCCTTCCAATCTTCGTATGCATATGACCTCTGACCACAGTCAACGTCCTGGTCCGTCGCTCTTATCTGCATCACATGAAAATAACTGAAATGAGTATAAAAACTCAGCAAGTGGAACTCTACATAGCAATGATACATAGTATACTCTGTAAAACATGACTTGAAATCATAAATACCATCAACTCTGAAACATGAATACTATAACAATAACTGTAGCAATAACATAGCAATAGGATGGTATTCTCTTTTCTATGGTTGGATTGATATCAATAGTATCTCTGACTGTGGTGCTCCCAAATCGATTATAAACCGATAACTCTGAGGGATATAAGCCTATGGGCGTTGATCAACTAATTGCATGCAATGCTCTGACTATGATTCAATCAATCCAATAAAACATTTGAATTCTCAAAAGCATTTAGACAATCACTTTGGAAATTATATCTTTTCTCTTGTATTCCCTTTTTAATAAATGAGACATACAATGTCTCCAATAGATAATCAATGGAATCAATACATAACAATGGATCAATTGAAGGGAATAACACTTTGAAACCTTTGAAATACAATACATATAACATCATGTGAGCAAAAGGATGAAATTCCACTTACAAACCAATAGAACACCTCCAACTATACTCTTGGTACACCACCTACAACAATAATCCATAAATAATACCAATATCAACTCTATATCCAAAAATACAAGTCAAATAATCCATTGAACCAACAAAAACATCAACCTATAGCATCTCAATTCCAACACCATGATAGAACTCAACCAAAAACTTACCTTAGCTTCCTCTCACCACGAAGAAGCTCGATCTCAACTCGGAAATCCAAACAAATCCAAGAATCAAAGGTAGGAAGCAATTGAAATGGAAGAAAACCCTTGTTCTAGAGAGGAAATCTCGAAAATGGAGGAAATGAAAGGGTAAGGTATGGCCAACAACTCCAAAAAGTAACTTAAAAACTCGCCCATACCTAGACCGCGGGTGCGCTGATACTAATACCGCGGGTGCGCCTAGCTCACGGCACAGCAAAAGATAAAATCCATGCACGATGACCGCGGGTGCGGTGTCCTCTCGGCAAAAACCACAAAATCCAACATAAATGACCGCGGGTGCGGTCCTTACAATGAGTGCGGGTGCGGTAATGCCACGGCCAAACTCCCAAAATCCAATAAATGAGACCGCGGGTGCAGTCCCTACAATGAGTGCGGGTGCGGTATCCTCTCGGTCAAGAAACAAACCAAAGCAACTAAAATCGATCCGCAACGCTGAAACGACGCAACCAACAACATCTAATACAACAACCAAGCCACAAACAATAATACCAACTAAACTATAACCCATAACACAACTCAAATCATCTAAATCATAAAACCCAATAAACATACAAAAACTTAAACCGTACCGTACACCGGGCTCGGCTATTACAAATTAATTAAACATTAGTGGACATAGTAGAGTCCAAATAATTAAATTAATTCAATTGTTGAATTAATTAAATCATATTGAGTCTTGTAGAGCTCAATTTAAATAAATTATTTAACTAGTAGACTTGAGTAATATCAAGTAATGTTTAATTAGTCTCAAAATGTTTGAGATAATTAAATTTAATCCATGGTTTTTTTTAATATGTTAAAAACCATATAATATATGCATGCATGGGAGGTGAAGGGTTGGGAGACAACTTTTTGTATAACCAAAGCTTGGCATGCAACTTTTTTACTTTAACTTTTCTCACAACCAAAAAAATGTCTCTCCTTCTCTCCTAGCATGAATAGTGGCTGAAAATACTATTCATCCTCTCCAAAAATTTCTCTCATTTTCTTCTTCAAGTGTTGAGGAAAGAAAATTCTTCTCATTGAAAAATCCTCTTAGTTTTCTAGTGCAAATTAAGAGGGGATCTACCTAGTTGGTGGTGGGCTTAAGAGTTGAGCAAGGAGTGCTCAAAGGAAGCTTGTAGATAGTTTCTACCAATGAAGAGCTAAGGTGTTTACACCTTAGTTGGAGCCATACATCAATCCTTGTGATTGATAGGTACATTTCTTAACACACTATGAATGTCATTTTGTGTTTTATTGTATTTGCTACACACTTTCACTAGGTGGCCGAAATTTCTTGATGAAAACTAAAATTTTTTAAACTTCCGTTGTGCTTCCGGTCACCGTAGCCGATCCCCTTTCAAGTGGTATCCGAGCTATGGTTACGATTTTGTGTAGCAACTACAAGATATTATGTTGAGATTGATTTCTAACCGCATGAGAACAAAATTTTGCAAAGAATTCAAGGCCGAATTGGGGCGGGTTTTGGGCAGCTTGGGTTGCCCGAGGGACTGCCCGAAACGGGCAGCAAGGGCAGCCCGAACAGCCCCTACACTTTAATAAAAAAAAAAATTTTGTTGCCGGAATCCGGCGACGGAGCTCCGGCGACGGCGATGACGACTAGGGTTTTCAAAAAGTTTTTTGAAATATCAAAGCGTCATGGGCCTTGAGTTGTTGGGCCATTGGATGGCTAACATATTTGTGAATTTTAAATGGGCCAAAACGTTTTTGGTGAAAAATGAATTTTTGGGCCCTTAAGTTTAAAATTACAAAAGTTGCAAATAGTTTCTCATGAAATTAATATTTTAAGTTGGACTTTAAATATTTATAGTAAATGGTGATTTACAAGAAATTCGGTTATAAATAAATTAATTGGAAAGTAGACAAAAGTGTTTGTATACTTTGTTAATTTATTTTATAATCGTGGCGGTTAGTGATTGGATCACGATATATAATATTGGATCAATTAATTATTGTGATAATTAATTGATGGTGTATGATATGTGATATTATGCATGAAGGATGATCAAAAGCCCAAGCCCAATTTGCTAGGTGTATGCTAGGATATTTTGTGTTGAATGATTGTAATAATTATCAATTTATAAAGTGGGCTTGGTTTATGGCCCGTTCCCACCCCCATGAGATGTATCCCTATTTGCCATGGATATTTATTTGTAAATATTAGTATAGTGGATGATCAAGATTTGAAGATGGTGGCCATGATGATTATGAAGATCGAAGACATGTAAATATTGGAAGCTTATGTAATAGTTGCATTTGCATCCCGTGCATTTCCCTAGGATTGGACCTAGGCCCGTGTTTAGTTCACACGGTCCGTTAGTATTAGGGCGATTGATCATCTTTGTTTGTTTACTGTTTATAATATATGCATGATATGTTATAAATAATGTGTATGTGCGTTATTATTATGATAATAACAAAGTTGCATGAATCCGGCAAACATACGATCAAACAGGGCGAGCTTTTAAAAAAAATTAATGATGAGACCTTTCAAAATTAAAAACCCTCATTTTGAATAAGATTCAAAATTAATATCAAGCCCGAAAAGGGGAATTATAAATTTGTTTATAATTTCCTTGTCTTCCATCGACAATGGGTGCATGATGAACGCTACCCGTACTCGGGGCTCGGCTCATATTATTGGAGGAGCTCTGGGTGCCGGAAAGTTGTGACATCCATTGACATGGTGATGTGAACTACGTGGAACTCCCATGATTTCGGCTCATATTATTGGGGGAACTCATGGCGACCGTCCATTAAGGTTCAAAATCGATGGGTAAGGCTTGACACGTGAAGATGAACAACATCATATTATTGGGTCCTAATCAAACGTGAGACAAAATTTTACGTAGAGGGTTGCATTGTGATACAATTGGAAACTACCTTTTAGGAATTGTGATTGGCTGATATTATTCGGGATCATAATTCGCTAATTGGACCTTACGTACCTGCTGAGGAAAGGAGTTTCCCGTTTTCACTAGAGGGTAGTGAAAGATGTCAAAATAGTGGGAGCAAATATTTATGAAGTAAAAGTCCAAACTTCATATCTTACTAAATATTTTAAAATAGTCATCAACATTTATCTGTTTTTACTTTTCAGTACAAATTGACAATGTCTTCGATTCGCAATCCGATATCTGTAATACTCGACAAACACATATTAACTGGACTTAATTACCTCACTTGGCTAAGAAACCTGAAAATCGTCTTGAATTCGGAAAGGATAGCATATACACTGACTGAGTCGCCCCCTGTTGAGGCTCCGACTGACTGCACTCCTGAGGAATTGCGGACTTACAAGGAATGGTGTGACCATGACTTGATAACCAGGTGTTATATGCTGACTTCTATGAATCATGAGCATCAGAGGCGTTTTGAGGATGCAAAGAGTGCTGCTGACATTCTTTTGCATCTCAAGGAGCTCTTTGGTGAGCAAACACGGCCTCTTAGGCATGCTACCGTCAAGGAGCTGATCACTATGCGCATGCGAGATGGGGCCTCGGTCCATGAGCATGGCCTGAAGTTGATTGGGCTCGTGGATAAGCTCGTTGGCATGGATATGATCTCGCCTTCGGAGTTGACCACCGACGTGTTGCTGTTATAATACATATGCGGAAGCTATACAATAACAAGTCCTGGTTCTTGTCGAGGTGAGGCACATCACAAGCATCCATTGGCGAACCAGCATCCTATATATCTTCTTTACCTGAACCTGTAATACATGAGCTACGTGAGTTTATAAAACTCAATAAGTTGGAACTTATACTTATCAATAAGCGTAGAAGGAACATACATATCAAGTCGTGAACAACAATGAATCTTTAAACCATGTCATATCATAGCATATATTCATGTTCATTTTTGTACTTGAGCCTCATTAGTTGACATGTACTACCGTGCTTGCTTTATTATTTAGCTACTACTGTGTTGGACGTCAGGGAGCAACCTCTGGCAACCCCACACCCCATGAACATATATTGGCCAATAGGTTTGGTGGACTTAAAACCACCCATGATGTCAAAAAGCTCTATATCATGTAAAATCAGTCATTTTCAGTTCATGTTCGTGTTCATGACATAGCACCCATCATCGATAATCATGATATCCTTTCATACTCAATACATAACAATGGAATATGGTGCTATGTTTTAATCAATAAGCATACTAACAATGTACATATAGAAATAATCTATGGAAGGCATTTGAAATCAAAATAGTACTCATGTATTACTTCAAGAACATGCCAACTTACAGTCCAAGAGTAAGAACATTGGTTTGATCGAGACGATGTTTATGAGTCCTATGCTGTCAATACACCAATAGTTTAGTTACTATTGTTTATACTTAGTGAAAGTTACCCCTCTACATGTAGAACAACTAAAAGAGAAGAAAACTTACACCCTTATAAAGTTCTTGTGATGGAGGACTTAATTCTAGCTTCAAAATGATGAAAGGAATGAAGAAGGAAGCTTTGTAGGAAGACTTTTCTATGAGTTTATCTCGAGTTCTTGCTGAAGAAGTGTTGTTGAAATGGCTTGGAAAATCGATACTTATCTTTTCTTAAGCAAAACAGCGCTTGGGCGGTCATTTTCTACCGCCCGGGCGCGGAATGTTCTGTAAAAATACTAGGCTTGTAGTGCATCGGCGCTCGGGCGGTCATTTTCTACTGCTCTGGCGCCACATGTTCTGCCTCTGCGCACTCCTTCATCAAAGATTGCTCCATAAACAGCTCTTCCATTCATAATTTGAAAAAGTGGTAAACATTAAATTTGTAGCCATATATGTTGGCCTGAATCTCCAACTGGTTGCATGTCATTTGGAGGTCTGAGTAAAACGTTATGCTTATTCTCCTAACTTGTGTTGGTGAGGGAATGACAGTATACACGACATGCTTCGGGGCACTTTTGGCTTGTCTTCCACAATGATTTGGACAAAACACAAAACATGAAAGTTGTAGCATTATATCTTAACTTTCTAATGTTTATGGCCCCACAAAATTTGGATCTAGATTCAAATGACTATGCTAAAACTGGTAAGAACTACCATGTTTTCATCTCATTTCCTACCAACTTCATTACGCTACTTCTACCTACACATCTTACTATCACTATTTAAACACATATTCATTCTCAACACAAACGATGGAAAATCTAGAAATTATATTCAATCTCAATATCGATACCTCAATCAACATGTAAAACATATTGAGCTAAATAAATATATATTGAATGACATAAACGCATTTATTATCATTTGTACGAGTAATCGGGCTTTAAAATAAAAGAGTGATATGACCATAGAAAAGGACAAAGAGAGAAAAAATTAAAAAAAAAGTTGCCAAAGAAAAAGAAAAAGAAAATTAATTTGAAGGCCCAAAAGAGTGAGGTAGAGAGTTATTTGTTCTTACATAAATCATTTAATGTACCTTTGTAAAAAGTGGTTTATTTTCATTGTGTTGATGTATCTTGGTTCAATACCGAGCAGTGTTGTTGCCTATTTGCATGATTTCGAAGTTGTCATGATTGGGGGACAAACGAGTCTTGTTAAAGGGAGAATCCCATGGTCTGAGCAGCACGAATGCAAGTGCAATCACGATGAGTTAAGGTTATTTGGTAACACAACAACCATGAGGTATGACTTTCGTCCTTATCTTAATTCTTTGATGAATCATCTTCCAAAGCTTGTACATTCATCCTTATTCTTTGATAGTTATGGATTTGAGAGTATTGATAAATTTCATGTACCTAATATGAATTTTGAGGTCTCACGATTTACTAATTTGATGGGGTTTGTTTGCTACAAGGGTTTATATACATTGGACTTAGATTTTTGTGATGAGAAAAGATATTTCATTGATAGTACATGTGACGAGTTCTTCAAAGATGAGTTCATTGAATGTTTTCTTGAAGTTAATTGTTTATCTTCGTTAATATTTATTGCTAAATTCTTCGTAATTTAGAGGTAAATATTATAATCTTACTTGTTCAAAAATATCGGGACAATACAATTGTTTCTTTATTTAATCGAATCGAGGGCATGACTCCGTTTTGAGCGCGATTTCTTTTCAAGGTTTGAAGAATCGCGTCAAGCAAGATTTGAGGACAAATCTTTTTTAAGAAGGGGAGGATGATATGATCATCGTAGTGTTAGAGTAGGTGCCCGTCGAGCCAAGTGTTGGCCGAGGGTTCATGATTAAACTCTATGTATAAACAGTCTTTATTTTAATAATATTTGAAATTATTATTTTGGCACTTCTTTATCTGTATACCCATGCTAGTTGCATAGATAAAGCCCTTGAATATACAAATAGTAGAAATAATAGGAGATGCTCATATGATGTGGGGACCCGGACGCTAATCAAGTTCTTAATCATAAATGGGACTAATTAATCAATTAAAAACAGGGTCTAAATTTTTTTTTTAAAATGCGGAACGTAGTGACATACAACATATATACATATCAGTATATAAAATACAAATCCTGTATTTCAACATTTATTCAAGCTAGGGTTTAAAACTAAAGTCAAGTGTTTAACCCTACAACTAGTACAAGTCCGGTGCCACCACTCTAATCACGATCTAGCTCTTCATCTCCTCGACCCTGGACCTGTCCCACCTGTTGTCAAGTACACATACAGACAAGACAACAGCCGGATAACTCCGGTGAGAATAAATCCCAGTATAAATCAACGAAACATGCAACCATATAAACAAATATAAAGCATGTAATCAGGTAACAGAATATGTAACAAATCTGAAACATAATCAATATCATGCTGTCGACAATACTCGTAGATCTACAATTCAGACTAGACTCAATCCTAGTCTAGGGATCCCGGTTTCCAGATGTGGTATTCCTATATCGAATTCCGTAAAGGATGGAATCATAATCTCTATTACTCGATATAACCAGTGCCCCGGTATTCCTATATCGAATTCCGTAATAGAAGAATTCCAACCCCTTTACTCGATATAACCAAATATGGTGTTCCTATATCGAATTCCGTAATGGATTCCATTACTCGATATAACCATACATCCAGTGTCCTGACCTAACCGTCATGGACTGTAGCTCTATCGCTAGCATCCTATCTTGTGACATTGTGCAATGTGCCATGGCGATACCACCACTATCCGGCACGGTGTGTCACAAGACAATTCAACCAATACCTGTTGTCTAATATCAAGAGAACAAGTATATTAATCAAATCAATGCAAATATCCATGCAATAAAGTAAAGTATGTGATTTAGGGAAACCCAAGTCTAAACCGACTCAAGTCCATCTCCCAATACCACATTGACTTATACCTTTCGTTGCAGTCTCGGTTTCCTGCTCAGTCGAAGTCTTGAATTCACAGTCTGTCTGGTAATGACAATATCAATAATCTTATGTCAATATACCACTCGAGTCAATAACAATCTGATAAATCTTGATTTAATTCAAAATCAACGGCATAACGGTACAATCTCCATAATCCCGTCAATACCATTTCACCAGATAATAGTTACAATCCATAACCCATATCCAGTATAATCTGTAATCCAATCACAATTCAACTCTATCCGGTATAACTCAATATACCCTAAAAATTCATAACAATTCCATAATCAGTCCGTTTCTCAGTCTGACTTCGATTCTACGATGTCTAACATATCAAGAATATCATATATGAATTCCATTCAATTCTGACAACAGCAAAATATCAAAGCATGTCAAAACGTAGCAAAACTTACGTCCAGTTGTAGCCTACGTTGCTAGGAACTCAGTACCGAAGTCGAATTTAAAATCTAACGGACGGATTTCTCATAATCAAATTGAATGTGATTTCTCCCCGGAAACTTTCGTTCTTTTCCTCTGAGATTCTGTGGAAATTTCGCATGTATATATATATATATATATATATATCCATAACATGCATCAGGACGAGTGGCTCGATCTTGGCTCAACACGTCTCTCGCTCGGGCGGACATAAATTTCCGCCCGGGCGAGCAACTCTCGGCCCTTCTGCGCGATTCAGTCTCGCTCGGGCGAGCACAAACTTCCGCCCGGGCGAGTAACTCTCGGCCCTCTTCCACTAGGCACTCGCGCTCGGGCGGTTAAAAACTTCCGCCCGGGCGCGCCATCTTTGCCCAACAATTTAGTCTTCTCAAATTAATCTCAAAATGGTCCGGGTTATAATCGTGTCCACTAAAAATCAATAATCTCAGATTAACATGATATCAAATCTTGGGCATTACATTTCTCCCCCCCTAAGATACGATTTCGTCCTCGAAATCACAAACTGTCAATCGTATTAATAAGGAGTATGTATACAAACACTGTATCAAAATTTACATCAGTGAAACAATGCTGGAAATTCCTGTCTCATGTCAGATTCAGTCTCCCAAGTAGCTTCTTCAACCCCATGACGAGTCCATTGTACTTTCACAAGAGGAATCGTCTTTGTTCTGAGCTGTTTTTCTTTACGATCTATAATCCGGATCGGTTTCTCGACATAACTCAATGTCTCATCCAGCTCAGTCTTGTCTGGTTGAATCACGTGAGAATCATCAGGGAGATATTTCCGCAGCATTGATACATGAAAGACATCATGTATCTCAGATAATGAAGGCGGTAATGCAAGTCGATAGGCACGATCTCCTATCTTTTCGAGAATCTCATAAGGACCAACATATCGAGGAGACAATTTCCCTTTCTTGCCAAATCTGACAACACCTCTGAAAGGAGAAATTTTCAGGAATACTCGGTCTCCAGCCTCAAATACCAACGGTCGTCGTCGAAGGTTGGCATATTTGGCTTGTCTGTCCTGAGCTGCCTTCATTTTCTTCTGAATCAATTTAACTTTCTCAGTCATATCTCTGATCATATCAGGTCCAGTCTCAGGAACTTCAGAGATATCATCCCAGTAAAGAGGGGATCTGCATTTCTTTCCGTACAACGCTTCGAATGGAGCCATCTCAATACTCGTTTGATAGCTATTGTTGTACGAGAATTCACAAAGTGGCAATGCATCTTGCCAATTAGTGCTAAAATCTAGCACTATAGCTCTCAACATATCTTCCAATGTCTGGATCGTACGCTCTGACTGTCCGTCAGTTTGTGGATGATACGCGGTACTCAGATATAACTTCGTACCTAGAGCTTGCTGCAAAATCTGCCAAAAGTGCGAAGTAAACCGAGGATCACGATCTGAAACAATCGACTTCGGCACTCCGTGCAATCTAATCACTTCTCGGACATAGATATCGGCCATCTGATCATATCTATACGTCATCTTGTATGGAATAAAACATGCAGATTTGGTCAGTCGATCAATCACGACCCAAATCGCATCACAACCTTGGGAGGATCTCGGCAACTGTGTCACAAAATCCATGGAAATGTGATCCCATTTCCATTCAGGAATGGACAAACTCTGTAACAATCCTCCTGGTTTCTTTCTTTCAGCCTTTACCTGTTGGCAATTCAGACACTTGGCTACAAATTCAGTCACATCAGATTTCATTTGTTTCCACCAATACTGTGTCTTTAAATCATTATACATTTTCCTGCCGCCAGGATGAATGCTAAAACGACTGTTATGCGCTTCTGTCAGTATTCGCTGTCTCAATTCTGAAACATTTGGCACAACAATACGATTATTCACGTACAAGACATTGTCACGAACCTGATATTCTGATTGATGTCCAGTTCTGACCATCGCAATCGAATTCTGTACATTCTGATCAACTCTCTGAGCTGTTTTAATTTTCAAAAGCAGCTCTGGTTCAGCTTGAACAACACACAATCTCAGAGGCTGACGATCTGTCTCAAATATTAATCCAGACAAACAGCAGTCTTCAATCAAATTCGATACACCAATCGTCGATAAGGATAGTGCACATACCTTTCGACTTAGTGCATCAGCTGCTGCATTGGACTTCCCTGGATAATACTTGATTTCACAATCAAAGTCTTTCAGTAAATCTAGCCATCTCCGCTGTCTCATATTCAGCTCTGATTGCGAAAACAGATATTTCAAGCTTTTATGATCAGAATATATTTCGAATTTTTCACCATACAGGTAATGTCGCCATATCTTTAAAGCAAAGACAATAGCTGCCAATTCAAGATCATGAATTGGATAACGAGTTTCATGGGGTTTCAGCTGTCTTGAGGCATAAGCAATCACATGCCCTTGCTGCATCAAAACACAACCCAATCCTCGGTGAGATGCATCACAATAAACAACAAATCCACCAGTGCCTGAAGGAATCGTCAACACAGGCGCACTGGTCAGTCTCTTTTTCAACTCAAGAAAACTGGATTCACAGTCTTCTGTCCACACGAATGGAGCATTCTTCTGAGTTAACTGCGTAATCGGTTTGGCAATACTCGAGAAATCTTTAATAAATCGTCGATAATATCCTGCCAAACCCATAAAACTGCGAATTTCTGGTACAGATATAGGTCTCGGCCAACTCATCACTGCTTCAACCTTACTAGGATCAACTGATATACCGTCTCCCGATATAATGTGACCCAAAAACACAACCTGTTTCAGCCAAAACTCGCATTTCGACAATTTAGCATATAGTTTCTCTGCCCTCAGAATTCTCAATACAGTCCTCAGATGATTAGCATGCTCAATCATATTCTTCGAATAAATCAATATATCATCAATGAATATGATAACAAAATCATCCAGGTATTTCTGAAATACGCGGTTCATCAATCCCATAAATACCGCTGGTGCATTCGTCAAACCAAATGGCATGACAATAAATTCATAGTGTCCATACCTGGTTCTGAATGTTGTCTTTGAGATATCAGAATCCCTGACTCTCAATTGATGGTATCCAGATCTCAAATCGATCTTGGAATACACAGATGAACCTTGCAACTGATCAAACAAATCATCAATACGAGGCAATGGGTATTTATTCTTTACTGTTGCCTTGTTCAGTTGCCTATAGTCAATACAAAGTCTCATCGACCCGTCTTTCTTTCTCACGAACAGTACTGGAGCACCCCAAGGAGACACACTCGGTCTAATGTACCCCTTGGCCAGTAAATCCTCCAACTGTTCTTTCAATTCCTTCAACTCGATCGGTGCCATCCGGTAAGGAGCTCTCGAAATCGGAATTGTTCCTGGCATTAGCTCAATGCTGAAGTTTATCTCTCGAATCGGAGGCAATCCATGAATCTCGTCTGGAAAGACATCAGCAAATTCGCACACCACTGGCAAATCCGCCAATGATGGGCTCGATTTCAGTAAATCAACTGAATATACCAGGAATCCATCCGCTCCCTTCTGCAATAATCGAGTCATATTCATTGCAGATATCAAAGGAATTCTAGCACGAGAACCCTTACCATAAAATTTCCACTCCTCTGCCATCTCAGGTCTGAATCGAACAATCTTGTGGAAACAATCGACTGTAGCTCGGTACTTGGCCAACATATCGATACCGATAATGCAATCAAAATCAGATAAACCAAGCACAATACAGTCTAGCTCAATCGTATGTCCATCGTACTGCAGTATACAAGGTTTCACAGATTTCACTGATATCAAACCTGTTCCTAACGGGGAAGAAACAGACACTACCGCAGACAATGACTCAATTGGTAATGCACGACTCATGCAAACCTCTCAGAAATAAAAGTATGCGATGCACCAGTATCAATCAATACATATGCAGGATAACCAGAAATAAAACAGTTACCTGCAACTACATCATCAGGTGCATCCTGAGCTTGCTCCTCAGTCAAAGCAAACAATCGGGCCTGCTGTCTAGGAGGCTGGCTCGCGGTCTGGCCCCCTCCTGGGCTCTGCTGTGACAGAGTAGACGGTACTGGCTGAAAAGTATGAACGGCAGATGGTCGTCTACCTGCCTGAGCCACTGATCCCGATGACTCAGCTGCCTGTGATCCCTGGGCCCCTCGCTGTGGACACACCCGGGCAAAGTGTCCCTGCTGTCTACAGATACGACAGCTGCCAACTACTCCTCGGCACTGATCTGTGGAATGCCTCCCTCCACAAGTACCACAGTACGGTCCTGCATAGCTCTGGCTCTGACCGGTCTGTCTAGAGCCACTCGAACTGGACGAGGTAGTCCCTGATTTCTTGAATTGCTTCCCTCTAGCCTTCAAGAAATCCTTCTTTCCGCTACCGCTGCTGCCACCTTCAAATCTAGGAGGTGGTTGCTGTCCCGGTGCTGGAAGCACAAACGAAGCTTCTTTCTGCCTCATCAAGACTGCCTCGGCTCCCTTGGCTCTGTTCAGGGCATCGGTGAAGTTGTTGGGCCTCCCAGTATTTACCAGCGTAAAAATCTCAGGATTTAGGCCATTTATGAACTGATCTGCTACGGCCTCATCATGTTCAGCTACGTGGAGAGCAAATCGGAGCAATGTCGAAAACTTAGCCACATAATCCTCAATGTTCAACTGGCCTTGTTTCAGGTTTGCAAACTCGGCTCCCTTGTCCTTCTTATAAGAAACTGGAAAGAACCTTAGATAAAATTCAAATTTGAACACATTCCAGGTAATGGCCGTACCTCGCTGTTCCAATGCCCTTTTTGTCGTGATCCACCAGTTTTTAGCAACGTCATGCAACTGGTGTATTATCAGTTTCGCCCTCTTTTCCTCAGTATACTCCAAAGAGTCAAACAGTGATTCAATGTCGTCCAACCAACTTTCACATTCCACGGAGTTCTACGTACCTTTCAAAGTCGGTGGATGAAATGACTGAAACCTTTTCTGCAATTTCTCCATTGCTGTAGGTGTCACATCCATGGGAGGATTCGAGGTACTTCCCTGTTCTGGCATTCTTCTCGGAGGCATATCTGATAACCAAAAGGATTAGCAATTCCAACAATAATCCAGTTCCAAGCCTCCTCGGATCATCTTACAGCTGATCCATTCCCATAATACACAATACCATATCAATAGCAGATAAGTCAGGTAACATGTATTAAAGCAGTAAACATGCTAGCAATCAAAAGCAAGGAAAGAAAATCTCATTCTACCCCGCTCCCTAGCTGCTATCTCAATCTCAAGGATCTATCGCTCTGATACCACCTGTTGTGGGGATCCGGACGCTAATCAAGTTCTTAATCATAAATGGGACTAATTAATCAAATAAAAACAGGGTCTAAATTTTTTTTTTAAAATGCGGAACGTAGTGACATACAACATATATACATATCAGTATATAAAATACAAATCCTGTATTTCAACATTTATTCAAGCTAGGGTTTAAAACTAAAGTCAAGTGTTTAACCCTACAACTAGTACAAGTCCGGTGCCACCACTCTAATCACGATCTAGCTCTTCATCTCCTCGACCCTGGACCTGTCCCACCTGTTGTCAACTACACATACAGACAAGACAACAGTCGGATAACTCCGGTGAGAATAAATCCCAGTATAAATCAACGAAACATGCAATCATATAAACAAATATAAAGCATGTAATCAGGTAACAGAATATGTAACAAATCTGAAACATAATCAATATCATGCTGTCGACAATACTCGTAGATCTACAATTCAGACTAGACTCAATCCTAGTCTAGGGATCCCGGTTTCCAGATGTGGTATTCCTATATCGAATTCCGTAAAGGATGGAATCATAATCTCTATTACTCGATATAACCAGTGCCCCGGTATTCCTATATCGAATTCCGTAATAGAAGAATTCCAACCCCTTTACTCGATATAACCAAATATGGTGTTCCTATATCGAATTCCGTAATGGATTCCATTACTCGATATAACCATACATCCAGTGTCCTGACCTAACCGTCATGGACTGTAGCTCTATCGCTAGCATCCTATCTTGTGACATTGTGCAATGTGCCATGGCGATACCACCACTATCCGGCACGGTGTGTCACAAGACAATTCAACCAATACCTGTTGTCTAATATCAAGAGAACAAGTATATTAATCAAATCAATGCAAATATCCATGCAATAAAGTAAAGTATGTGATTTAGGGAAACCCAAGTCTAAACCGACTCAAGTCCATCTCCCAATACCACATTGACTTATACCTTTCGTTGCAGTCTCGGTTTCCTGCTCAGTCGAAGTCTTGAATTCACAGTCTGTCTGGTAATGACAATATCAATAATCTTATGTCAATATACCACTCGAGTCAATAACAATCTGATAAATCTTGATTTAATTCAAAATCAACGGCATAAAGGTACAATCTCCATAATCCCGTCAATACCATTTCACCAGATAATAGTTACAATCCATAACCCATATCCAGTATAATCTGTAATCCAATCACAATTCAACTCTATCCGGTATAACTCAATATACCCTAAAAATTCATAACAATTCCATAATCAGTCCGTTTCTCAGTCTGACTTCGATTCTACGATGTCTAACATATCAAGAACATCATATATGAATTCCATTCAATTCTGACAACAGCAAAATATCAAAGCATGTCAAAACGTAGCAAAACTTACGTCCAGTTGTAGCCTACGTTGCTAGGAACTCAGTACAGAAGTCGAATTTAAAATCTAACGGACGGATTTCTCATAATCAAATTGAACGTGATTTCTCCCCGGAAACTTTCGTTCTTTTCCTCTGAGATTCTGAGGAAATTTCGCATGTATATATATATATATATATATAAATATATATATATATATATATATATATATATATATATATATATATATATATATATATATATATATCCATAACATGCATCAGGACGAGTGGCTCGATCTTGGCTCAACACGTCTCTCGCTCGGGCGGACATAAATTTCCGCCCGGGCGAGCAACTCTCGGCCCTTCTGCGCGATTCAGTCTCGCTCGGGCGAGCACAAACTTCCGCCCGGGCGAGTAACTCTCGGCCCTCTTCCACTAGGCACTCGCACTCGGGCGGTTAAAAACTTCCGCCCGGGCGCGCCATCTTCGCCCAACAATTTAGTCTTCTCAAATTAATCTCAAAATGGTCCGGGTTATAATGGTGTCCACTAAAAATCAATAATCTCAGATTAACATGATATCAAATCTTGGGCATTACATATGATGAGTAACATGAAACTCATATTTGTAATACTGTATATTCTAAACGGTTCCTAGTCGATTCAGCCGCCACTAAGGAGGATATAGGTCGCTCGAGTTAGAGACTAGTATCTGCGATGTTAGTACCATGTTTCATTGGTAAGGGACATTGTGATGTCCGAGCATGCAGATAGGTGCTCCTTGTAGAGTGCACTGAACAAGCCTCCATAAAAGGACTTTCCAAGTGGTTCTCACTTATCGAGTGGAAAAGTCCTGGTTTATGGTTGTACACCATTAGTCCTTATGACCCGGGACAACATTGAGACTCTATGTGCTAGAATTACACTTTGACTTGTTTACCGACTCTCATGGGGTCATCAGGTGGCAAGGTTGGGTGTTCTGTCGAAACATATAGGAGTCGATACATTGTAGTCGGGGATTCACCGCTTACCTTCGAGTATGGATATCCTATGTGTTATCATGTGTATGTAGGTTGAAATCTCTGATCAGAGTATGGTGGTAATTATGAAAGGGGTTTCTTAGATTACACCATCGATGTAACTACGACATGACACATAGTACCGATTCTTTGACAGCTCTCGATAAACCAATGGTTGTCGAATCGGTCGGGATATATGAGTTGAAGGGACCGTATTGTATGCTAACCATAATTGAATGGTTCTTGCAGGCACTATCATTTGATACCTAGGGAATCATGTAACCGATGCTGCTAGGCGTTTAACATGATTGGTTGGGTACTATCAGACTTGAGTTCTGACGTTCTTGTTATCAAGGAGTTGATAAGTATGAATGGAGCAATTGGGGTATGCTCGTAACTTCTCTTTCTTGATGGTTGATTCAAACGTAACAAGCATATTCACCAACTCCTCAAGGGTCGGCTCCATCTTTTTCATGTTGAAGTTCACCACAAAAGGATCAAATGAGCTATGCAATGATAACAGCAACACGTCGGTGGTCAACTCCGAAGGCAAGATCAGATCCATGCCAACGAGTTTGTCCACGAGCCCAATCAACTTCAGGCCATGCTCATGGACCGAGGCCCCATCTCGCATGCGCAAAGTGATCAGCTCCTTGACGGTAGCATGCCTAAGAGGCCGTGTTTGCTCACCAAAGAGCTCCTTGAGATGCAAATGAATGTCAGCAGCACTCTTTGCATCCTCAAAACGCCTCTGCAGCTCATCATTCATAGATGTCAGCATATAACACCTGGCTATCAAGTCATGGTCACACCATTCCTTGTAAGCCTACAATTCCTCAGGAGTACAGTCAGTCGGAGCCTCAACAGGGGGCGACTCAGTCAGTGTATATGCTACGCTTTCCGAATTCAAGACGATTTTCAGGTTTCTTAGCCAAGTGAGGTAACTAGGTCCAGTTAATATGAGTTTGTCGAGTTTTACGGATCTCGGATTGCGAATCGAAGACATTGTCAATTTGTACTGAAAAGTAAAAACAGATAAATGTTGATGAATATTTTAAAATATTTAGTAAGATATGAAGTTTGGACTTTTACTTCATAAATATTTGCTCCCACTGTTTTGACATCTTTCACTACCCTCTAGAGAAAACGGGAAACTTCTTTCCTCAGTAGGTACGTAAGGTCCAATTAGCGAATTATGATCCCGAATAATATCAGTCAATCACAATTCCTAAAAGGTAGTTTCCAATTGCATCACAATGCAACCCTCTACGTAAAATTTTGTCTCACGTTTGATTAAGACCCAATAATATGACTTCGTTCATCTTCACGTGTGAAGCCTTACCCATTGATGTTGAACCTTAATGGACGGTCGACATGAGTTCCCCCAATAATATGAGCCGAAATCATGGGAGTTCCACGTAGTTCACATCACCATGTCAATGGATGTCACAGCTTTCCGGCACCCAGGGCCCCCCCAATAATATGAGCCGAGCCCGAGTACGGGTAGCGTTCATCATGCACCCATTGTCGATGGAAGACATGGAAATTATAAACAAATTTATAATTCCTCTTTTTGGGCTTGATATTAATTTTGAATCTTATTCAAAATGAGGGTTTTTGATTTTGAAAAGTGTGGGGACCCGGACGCTGATCTTCTTCTTAATCATCTTTGGGATTTAATTATCAATTAAGATAAACAGGGTCTAAAAATTTTTCTTTTTAAAATAAAGTGCGGAAGGTAATGGAATCATGCTATTATACAAATCTGTATAATAATACAAATCTTGTACAACATTTATCTAGTTCAACTAAGGTTCAACTACTATAATCAAGTAATAAACCAAATCTACAGTAAGTCCGGAATCACCACGCTAACTCGTCTCCTCTCTTCATCCTCTCGACCCCGATCCAGCCCCACCAGTTGTCATGCACACATACAAAACAAGACAACATCCGGATAACTCCGGTGAGAATAAATCCCAGTATAAAACATGGTAAACATGTATATATACAAAGTAAATCATGAAACGTTCTATCATGAATAAAATTAAATATAACAGATTTCATAATCTATGAAATCAAATCAAAATAAGCATGCAGCTCCAATCAAATAAACATGCAATTCAAATCAAATCATATAAACATGCTATCATACTGAAAGCAATAAACATGGGTTTCATAGTCTATGAAACCACATTTCTAAACACATGCAGTTCTAGTCAAATCATGTCTAGACTCGACTCAACTATAACTCTAGGGATCCCGGTGTGAATAAGACGTCAATGGCTGTCACCTACCCTCCCAATCGGGGTGACGTACGTCTTATTCCTAGACTTCGGTCATATCTGTATCGAATAATCTACAATAGGAGGGTGTCTGCTCCTATGTAACGATACACCGAACGTCTAGAAGTCTGACTATCTGTCAAACTTTCCTATCTCAAATGCAATGAATACAATCTATAAACAAAGCATGTTCTTTTCAAAAGATTTGAATATAAGTCTATAAACAAATCATAATCATATCAAAAGATAAACAATAATCAAGTATGTGATTTTATTGGGAAACTCAAATGAGATCTGATTTGAGTTATGTCTTCCCAGATATCACATGAATTATACCTTTGTCGTCCCTGTCTGACGAAGACGAAGTCTGGTATTCGACTCTGTCCATATCAAATCTGAAATGACAATATCGAATACGCTGTGTCAGTGAATAACTCAATACACAATCTGTTCTGATCAATACTCAAATCAGTATATAATTTGATCAATATCTGAACAAGACACACTTAAATTCATATCATCGACATCACAATATAATATGAATAATTACTGAGTCTGATCAATCTCAATCTACTGATGTTTCGACGGCGTAACAATATAATCTGAATAACCTCGTCAGTTCTGAACATCACAAATATAATACTGGAACTCATAATCTGTGTCAACATAATTCCTACTCTGAATATTAACACAATTCTGATATAGAATCTCAGTCAATATCTTTCAAAAATCATAACAAATACATAAACAATCTGTTCTTCAGTCTGACTTCAATTATACGATATCTACGGTAGTAGAAACATCATATCTGATTCATATTCAATTCTGACAATATCATAAATTCAAATCTTGTCTAAACGTAACAAAACTTACGTCCAGTTGTAGCCTGCGTTGATAGGAACTCAGTACTGAAGTCGGATTTAAAATCAGACGGACGGATTTCTCGTAATCACGATTTTCCCTCGGAAGAACTTGGAGCTTCCTTTCTCTAATTCTTTGCCTTCATTCTGAAGGAAAGTCGGGTGATTGTATATATATATATATACACCATGCATGTACAAAACGTGGCACACCCATTTGTGCCGCACGTCTCTCGCTCGGGCGGACAAAAGTTTCCGCTCGGGCGAAGAACTCTCGGCCTTCATCCATTAAACAATCGCGCTCGGGCGGACATAAAGTTCCGCCCGGGCGCGAGATGCTCGGCTTTCTACCAACATTCAATGGCGCACGGGCGGACAAAAACCTCCGCCCGGGCGCGAAGCATTCGGCCCAAATTTCTATCTTTCATATTTTTCGCCCAATTGGTTTGTGGGGACCCGGGCTCTAACTCAATTCTTTTGGGATTAATTGGATCTTTGCTCGAAAATGTAGGTCAAAATTTTTCTTTTAATATTAATTCAAATGTGTGATTAAAACATAATCTATCTCCATATTAATTAACCACATAATGTACATACAAATCTGTTTAGTACAAACATTCACTAGTGTTCAAATACTAACTACAAACATAAGTAGAACAAGTCTAGTAAGAAAACACTAGAAATCTTCAACGCCCGAGATCTCCACGCTATCATCAATCTCTCATCTAACTCGAGGCCCAGATCCTGCCCCACCTGTTGCCATGCACACATACAGACACGACAACAGCCGGATAACTCCGGTGAGAATAAATCCCAGTATAAAACATGGTAAACATGCGTATACACAAAGTAAATCATAAATTATTCTCTCATGAATAAAACTAAACGCAATAAGTTTCATAATCTTTGAAATCACATCAAATAAGCATGCAACTCGAATCTGGTAAACATGCAACTCAAATCAAATCATAAAAACATGCTATCATGACTGAAAGCAATAAAAACGGGTTTCATAGTCTATGAAACCACATCCACACACGAATGCAGTTCTAGTCAAATCATGTCTAGACTCGACTCCATGCTGACTCTAGGGATCCCGGTGAGAATAAGACGTCACTGTCTGTTACCTACTCTCCCAATCGGGGTAACGTACGTCTTATTCCTAGACTTCGGTCATATCTGTATCGAATAATCTACAATCGGAGGGTGTCTGCTCCTATGTAACGATACACCGAACGTCTAGAGGTATGACTGTCTGTCAAGATTCTCCTATATGAAATGCAATGCATATAAATCTATAAACAAAGCATAATCATACCAAACATAAACATCAATCTAGTATGTGATTTTATTGGGAAACTCAAATGAGATCTGATTTGAGTTATGTCTTCCCAGATATCACATGAATTATACCTTTGTCGTCTCTGTCTGACGAAGACAAAGTCCTGTATTCAAATCTGTCCATCTCTAATCTGAAATGACAACATCGAATACGCTGTATCAGTGAATAACTCAATATACAATCTGTTCTGATCAATACTCAAATCAGTATACAATCTGATCAATATCTGAACAAGATACAATCTAATTCATGTCATCGACATTACAATACAATCTGAATAATTACAGAGTCTGATCAATCTCAATCAATACTGAATCTGATCAATATCAATCAACTGATGTTTCGACGGTATAACAATACAATCTGAATAACCCCGTCAATCTGAACATCACAAATATAAGACTGAACTTCATAATCTGTGTCAATACAATTCATACTCTGAATACTAACACAATTCTAATATAGAATCTCAGTCAATATCTTTCAAAAATCATAACAATTACAGAACCAGTCTGTTCTTTAGTCTGACTTCGATTCTATACTATCTACAGTAGCAGAAACACCATATCTGAATCATATACGATTCGAGCAACATCATATTCTCAAAACATCTCAAAACGTAACAAAACTTACGTCCTTGTGTAGCTCGTGTCGAGAGGAGCTCAGAATTGAAGTCGGATTTGAATTCTGATAGACGGATTTCTCACAATCGCAACTTGAAAAGGCGAAAGGAATTTCTCTCAAAATCTCGGCCCTCTGACTGAATTTCTGATGAATTTCGCGTGTCATTTCACTTATATATACTGCATGCAAATCATAAAACGTGGTATCATTTTTCATGCGACACGCATGACCGCGGGTGCGGTACGTACAAGGAGCGCGGGTGCGCTCATGCTTCGGCATTGTCTTTATTGTTCTGAATGCAACGACCGCGGGTGCGCTTAAGTTAAGACCGCGGGTGCGCTGATGCTACGAAATTTCTTGCCAACTTACTGTCCCTACACCGCGGGTGCGGTCTTGGTTGCACCGCGGGTGCGGTGTGGCTTCGACCTTTCTTGTACAAATTCATAATTGTATGACCGCGGGTGCATTCCTGCTCTGGGCGCGGGTGCGGTCTTGCAAGCCCTATTTTCTCATATCTTGTAGTGACCCGTTCCAGAATCACCTACTAATCAGAACTCAAGCATGCAAAATTAACATTTAAAACTGAATCAGGTAAACAGCGGAAAAACAGTAATACAACCCAATCGAATCTGCAAGTACAAAATACTTAAACAACCAGATCGAACTAAATATCAAGAACAAATACCACCAACTATAGGTCAACCTCTGCCAGCTCCCTGTCCACTCCCTCCTGGACCGCCCAACCTGAGACCTGCCCCATCGAATAGGGTGTCCAAAACAGAGATAAACCGAGGACGTGAGCATAAAACGCTCAGCACCGAAAGCATGAGTATACAAGACTATGACATGCATGTATGCAAAATGTACTGGATACCAGGATCTGGGTATAACGAAATACTGCTCAGGTAAATGACGTCAAGGTATGTAGCACTCTGCGCCGTCGCACCAGGAGGTGGCTCCCATACCAAAATAAACCTGTGGATATACCGGTGACCTGACCACCGTCGGCCAACGGGGTCCAACCATCCACAACAAACGAGGGCTGAGCACCCTCTCAACAGGCTATCTCAAAGATAATCAGGCTCAACATGATTATGCAAATGCCGCATAATAAACCATGCATCATATGACAGATAATAATGCAACATATAAACATGCAACACATAGTAAAGCATACTCAATCCTGCTATCTCGGATAGTACTTTCGTACCTCAAACCAGTAGATCCTAGCAATCAGCCCTAGAATCAAGCCTGCGTCCGTAGTCAGCCCACTGATGCCGCTAGCTCCCAACTAGAGCACAGCTCCGCTACAAAACCAGTAGCTCCCCGCTAGTGCCTAAACCTCGGGAAAAGACTAGAAACCCATCAGAAACGACTAAAACACTCTGGAACACTCGGAATTGGCGAGTAAAAAGTGAAGCCTCGCGCCTCTATTTATAGACAACGATCGGTAGATCCGATCCACTTCGGACGATCCGATCCGGCACACTTCGGATGATCCGAACCCTGATCGGACGCTCCGAACCCTGCATGTCTTCCACGTGTCCAGACACCTGTCTTCGGACGATCCGAACCCTGATCGGACGATCCGAACCTTGCATGTCTTCCACGTGTCCAGCCACCTGTCTTCGGACGATCCGAACCCTGATCGGACGATCCGAACCCTCTTCAGACGATCCGAACCCGGTTCGGTCCTTCCGATCCCAACGAAATATAATTAATCCAATAATTAACTCAAATTAGGCATCGGGATACTACATTCTCCCCCCCTAAAAAGGATTTCGTCCGCGAAATCGAGTCTGAAGAATGACAATTCTGAATAACAATACATTCAACTTAAGAATGAATTACAACTGAAAGCACAACTGAGATTACAATCATAACTGAAAATACTACAACTAGAACAACTCTGGATGCTCTGACCGCATGCGACTCTCTAGTTCCCAAGTAGCTTCTTCAGTACCTCGGCGCTGCCACTGCACTAAGACAAGAGGAATAGTCTTATTCTGCAGTACCTTATCCTTCCGGTCTAAGATCGAAACCGGTCTTTCCACAAAAAACAAATCCGGATTCAGCTGAACTTCTGTCGGATGCAAAACATGAAACTCATCCGCTACGTATCGTCTCAACAAGGACACATGAAACACATTGTGAACACTAGACAGATACGGTGGCAAAGCTAATCTGTAGGCCAAATCTCCCACACATTCTAAGATCTCAAAAGGACCAATGAATCTCGGAGATAGCTTACCCTTGAGTCCAAATCTCAGAATCCTCCGAAAAGGTGATACCTTGAGAAACACTTTCTCGCCTGCATCAAAATGAAGAGGTCTGCGCTTGGTGTTCGCATAACTTGCTTGTCGATCCTGAGCAGTCTTAATCCGCTGTTTGATCACAAGAACTTTGTCCATGGCCTGCTGAATCAATTCTGGACCCTCGACCTGTCGTTCTCCGACTTCCTCCCAGAACAGAGGAGTACGACAACGTCTACCATACAATGCTTCAAATGGAGACATACCAATACTTCTATGAAAACTGTTGTTGTATGCAAACTCTATCAGTGGCAGATGATCCTGCCAAGCTGGCCCGAAATCCAACACACAAGATCTCAACATATCCTCAAGAGTACGAATAGTCCTCTCTGACTGACCGTCAGTCTCTGGGTGATATGCAGTACTCAAACTCAAGGTAGTGCCCAAAGCTTGCTGAAAGCTGCCCCAAAATCTAGATGTAAATCGAGGATCTCTGTCACTAACGATACTCACGGGAACACCATGAAACCGTACAATCTCCCGAATGTACAACCGTGCCATCCGATCGAAAGTGAAATCTCTGTTATACGGAAGAAAATGTGCAGACTTAGTAAGTCGATCCACTACCACCCAGATAGCATCTCTATTCCCCACAGACATAGGTAAGTGAGTCACGAAGTCCATCGTGATATGCTCCCACTTCCACTCCGGAATAGGAAGATTCTGCAACAAACCTCCAGGTCGTCGATACTCAGCCTTCACCTGCTGACAGACTAGGCACTTGGAGACATACTGATAAACATTACGTTTCATACCTTTCCACCAAAATCGAGTCCTCAAATCCTTATACATCTTGTTGCTCCCCGGATGAACACTCAACTTGCTACGATGAGCCTGGGACAAAATCTCCTCCCTCAAAGTGTCATCTTCCGGTACAACAACACGACCAGATAAGCACAAAAGACCCTCGGACTGATAGTGGAATCCAGAAGTGTTATCTCCATCAGCCAACCGAGCTAATTTCTGAACCTTAGAATCAGACATCTGAGCATCTCTAATCCGAGAATACAAAACCGGCTCAGACAAAATAGTAGCTACACGGATACTCTCTGTTCCCTTCCGATGCTTACAATTGAATCCCATCGAACAGAAATCCTGAATAATCCCAGATACAGCACAAGTCTGAAGAGCAGATAATCTCACCTTCGACTAAGAGCATCGGCCGTGAGATTCGCAGATCCTGGATGATACTTGATCTCACAATCATAATCCTTGAGTAGATCCATCCAACGACGCTGACGCATGTTCAACTCAGCCTGAGTGAACAGATACTTCAAACTCTTATGATCAGTGAAAATCTCAAATCGCTCACCATACAGATAATGGCGCCAGATTTTCAAAGCAAAAACGATCGCTGCTAATTCCAGATCATGAACAGGATAGTTTTCCTCATGAGGCTTCAACTGTCTCGACGCGTAAGCAATCACATGCTCATTCTGCATCAGAACACACCCTAGTCCCTGTAAAGAGGCATCGGTGTAAACACTGAAACCACCAGATCCAGACGGTAAAGCCAAAACAGGCGCAGATGTCAAACGTCTGCGAAGTTCCAAGAAACTCTCTTCGCACTCTGATGTCCACTCAAATGAAACATCTTTCCGAGTGAGCTGAGTGAGTGGCTTAGCAATCTGAGAGAAGTTGACAATGAAACGGCGATAATACCCAGCCAATCCCAGAAAACTGCGGATCTCGGCTACTGTCGTCGGACGCGACCAGTTCAATTCCGCTTCCACCTTGCTCGGGTCAACTGAAATTCCCTTGCTAGAAATGACATGACCAAGGAATACAACCCTGTCAATCCAAAACTCACATTTACTCAACTTCGCATAAAGCTGATTCTCGCGAAGTGTCTGTAAAATAATCCTTAAGTGTTGTACGTGTTCTTGCTGATCATGCGAATAGATTAAGATATCATCTATAAACACCACAACAAACTTATCCAAGAAATCCCGAAATACCCGATTCATCAGATCCATAAAAACTGCTGGTGCATTCGTCACCCCAAAAGGCATAACCAAAAACTCATAATGCCCATACCGGGTCCTGAATGCAGTCTTCGATATATCTCCCTGATGAACTCGAAGCTGATGATAACCAGACCTTAAATCAATTTTGGAATACACAGAGGTACCTTGCAGTTGATCAAATAAATCATCAATCCGTGGCAACGGATACTTATTCTTTATCGTAGCACAATTCAACTGCCGATAATCTATGCAGAGCCGCATAGAACCATCCTTCTTTTTGACAAAAAGAACTGGTGCTCCCCACGGGGACACACTGGGTCGAATATACCCCTTGTCAAGAAGATCCTGCAACTGCTGTTTCAATTCTTGCATCTCCGATGGAGCTAAACGATAAGGAGCTCTAGAGATTGGTGTCGTGCCTGGCACTAAATCAATGCCGAAATCCACTTCCCGAACGGGAGGAAAACCAGGAATCTCCTCGGGAAAAACATCCGGAAAATCGCAAACCACTGGAATGTCACTGATACCGACACTATCTGCGGACGAATCAATAGCATAGATAAGGTAGCCTTCCCCGCCCGACTCTAAAGCACGACAGGCTTTCAGAGCAGAAACCACGGGCATCGGGGGTCGCGCTCCCTCTCCATAGAAAAACCAACTGTCGCCCTCAACTGGACGAAACTGCACAAACTTCTGATAACAGTCCACAGTAGCTCTAAACACAGTCAGCACATCTATTCCCAGAATGCAATCAAAATCCTCCATCGCAAGAATCATCAAATTAGCAGTTAAAACATTACCCTCAAACTCTAGAGGACAACCCAAAACTAGACGTTTAGCTAGCACCGAATGACCCATCGGTGTGGAAACAGATACTACAACGTCCAAAGAAGTGAAAGGTAATGCATGACGCTTAGCAAATCTCGCAGATATGAATGAATGTGATGCACCAGTATCAATGAGAACGTAAGCAGGTAATCCACATAATATAAAAACACCTGCGATAACTCTCTCGTTCTCCTCAGCAGCCTGATCCTGGTTAAGAGCAAAGACCTGCCCTTGAGTACACGGTCGGAGGTTAGAACCCTGAGTAGACTGTCCCTGCTGTGGCCTCTGGTGAACTGAAGCCTGAGAACCAGATCCTGATCCTCCGCCCATCTGTGGACAATCTCTCTTCATGTGGCCCATCTCACCGCACTTGTAACAAGCACCCGCAACCTTGCGACAACGCTCCGTCGGATGATCCTTCCCGCAATGCTGACACGGGCCCTTCTTCTTCCCAAAATGGTGAACTCCTCCAGATCCAGAGGAAGAAGAAGTAGATCCAGCCTTCTTAAATGCTTGGGCGCGGGGACCCAAAGAACTAGTAGGACGAGCAGACTGCATGGCTCGACCTCTCAGCAAACTGCCCTCAGCCTGGCGACAACGGTTCACAAGGCCCTCATACGATGTCGGATCATCGCAGACAACAACCCGATCATAAATCTCCTGATTGAGGCCCTGAAGAAAATAGTTATACTTGGCCCTAGCATTGTCACTGACATGTGGAACATACGGAAGCAACTCAAAGAACTTCTACTGATACTCATCAACAGACAAACTTCCCTGCTTCAGATTGATCAACTCAATCGCCTTGGTCTGCAGAAGAGCTGGCGGAAAGTAAAGCAGCATGAAAGCGGCTCGGAAATCGGCCCAAAGAACTCGACCCTGTCGCTGAACTATCGGTGCAGAGGTAGACCTCCACCACTTACGCGCACCACCCTCCAGCAAGAAATCAAGGGTATCAATCTGCTGCTCCGCCGAGCACTGAAAAGTCTTGAAGCAGCTCTCCATCCTCTCAAGCCAGTTCTCCGCAACATCCGGAGTCTCACCGCGCGAAAGAGGTTTCGGCCCCATCTGCAAGAACCGATGCATACTAAAACTCCGAGGCTCATCACTACGGTGTTGACGACGTTCTCGATGCTCTCGGCGACGCTCCCGATCGTCGCGATCTCCCCAGCGTCCAATGCTGCCATAACTACTAGCATCGTCGTCAAAACCAGACATCTCTTAGCTACAAAAGTTACCAGAGATTAAACCCAAAAGAACAGTTCCTAATCCCAAAATCTTAATGCATGCTCTGATACCATAAATGTAGTGACCCGTTCCAGAATCACATACTAATCAGAACTCAAGCATGCAAAATTAACATTTAAAACTGAATCAGGTAAACAGCGGAAAAACAGTAATACAACCCAATCGAATCTGCAAGTACAAAATACTTAAACAACCAGATCGAACTAAATATCAAGAACAAATACCACCAACTATAGGTCAACCTCTGCCAGCTCCCTGTCCACTCCCTCCTGGACCGCCCAACCTGAGACCTGCCCCATCGAATAGGGTGTCCAAAACAGAGATAAACCGAGGACGTGAGCATAAAACGCTCAGCACCGAAAGCATGAGTATACAAGACTATGACATGCATGTATGCAAAATGTACTGGATACCAGGATCTGGGTATAACGAAATACTGCTCAGGTAAATGACGTCAAGGTATGTAGCACTCTGCGCCGTCGCACCAGGAGGTGGCTCCCATACCAAAATAAACCTGTGGATATACCGGTGACCTGACCACCGTCGGCCAACGGGGTCCAACCATCCACAACAAACGAGGGCTGAGCACCCTCTCAACAGGCTATCTCAAAGATAATCAGGCTCAACATGATTATGCAAATGCCGCATAATAAACCATGCATCATATGACAGATAATAATGCAACATATAAACATGCAACACATAGTAAAGCATAATCAATCCTGCTATCTCGGATAGTACTTTCGTACCTCAAACCAGTAGATCCTAGCAATCAGCCCTAGAATCAAGCCTGCGTCCGTAGTCAGCCCACTGATGCCGCTAGCTCCCAACTAGAGCACAGCTCCGCTACAAAAACAGTAGCTCCCCGCTAGTGCCTAAACCTCGGGAAAAGACTAGAAACCCATCAGAAACGACTAAAACACTCTGGAACACTCGGAATTGGCGAGTAAAAAGTGAAGCCTCGCGCCTCTATTTATAGACAACGATCGGTAGATCCGATCCACTTCGGACGATCCGATCCGGCACACTTCGGACGATCCGAACCCTGATCGGACGCTCCGAACCCTGCATGTCTTCCACGTGTCCAGACACCTGTCTTCGGACGATCCGAACCCTGATCGGACGATCCGAACCTTGCATGTCTTCCACGTGTCCAGCCACCTGTCTTCGGACGATCCGAACCCTGATCGGACGATCCGAACCATCTTCAGACGATCCGAACCCGGTTCGGTCCTTCCGATCCCAACGAAATATAATTAATCCAATAATTAACTCAAATTAGGCATCGGGATACTACATATCTTTTCTTCCCTCATTGCATGTCATGCATTCTCATATCTTCCGAGTCTCACGTTAATGAAGATTGATAATCTTGGTTTATCAATTCTATAATTCTTGGGCCTTACATCGGGAGGATCTGTCTATAATCATATCAGTTCAAGATTAATAATCTTAGATTAGTAACACCGTAAATCTCGGGCATTACATTTCTCCCCCTCTTAGATCTGAGTTCGTCCTCGAACTCGCAAGCAATTATCTCAGATATATCGGAAGAAATGGATAACAGAGTTTAATCAAACTCTCAAATATCTGATTCCAGTCTGGAATAAAAATTCACTAAGTATAACGTCATAATACTTCTCTAGTCCTTCTGACAGAATCAACCTTGCCTTGTTGTTTATACAACATCCGTATAAACCACTCTACCGCTCATCACATATGAATACCATTAGCGGTTATCAAATATGTTTATCCCGGTCAAGGATATACTCGATCTTTGGCTTCAATTATCAACAGTCATCATCTGATGTTGACATATTTCATTTGTCTATTATGAGCTATTTTCATTCTTTTCTGAATCAGCTTCATTTTCTTGTCATATCAATTAGTGCTAGCATCCAGCACTGTAGCTCCCTGGATATCTTCCAATATCTGGATAGCATCCTCTGGCTATCTATCAGTCGGTGGATAATATAAGAATGAGTGCATGGTATGTTCTGCCACGAATACAAACTCAAGCAAAATCACAATCTGATATACTCTACTTCTGCATTCTAATTATTCTGACCACTTTGATTACATCAGTCTATGTCATTTGGTCACGTTCATACGTTATCTGGTACAAACTAATAGATATAGATTGAACAATCTGTCAATCACAATCATATCATATCATCATCTGGAAAGTATTGCAGTGATCTCATTACGAAATTCATCGAAATATACTTCCCATGTTTAGTCATAATTATACAAATTCTGTAATAAATCTTCTGATTTCTACCTTTCTGTCTTCATTATTAACAATTCAGACATTTCAGTACAAATTTTGCCAACATTTCAGTACCAATTCTGTCAAAACTGATTTAATCTTTCTATATCAAAACTGTCTGTTCGAATTATCATACATTTTCTGTTACCTGAACGAATACTGAATCCATTTTTGTGCGCTTCTGACACTATCTGTCATTTCGGATTCGAACTGTTTGGTACAAAAAAATCGGTTAATAATATAAATTAAAGAAAAATACCTACCTGGTATTCGATTCTGATTATCGATATCAAATTCTGTTATACAATTCTGAAACATCTGACATCACAAGATAATCATTCTTATACAGTAAGAATCACATATCTGTTACTCTGATCGATGTTCTGCTCTGATTATCGAATTCAAGTTCTGAACATTCTGATCAAATTTCTGACCTGCTGTAATTCTCGAATTCAGCTCTGATTCGGTTTGAACTGTATATAATCTCAACGGTTCACAATAATCTGTATCAAATACGGCTGTAGAAATATAACAATACTCAGGTAGACACAAAACAACAATTGTATACGATAATCTGCCAACTCAGACAAAATAAACTTCTGACATTTCTGACATCTTTGAAATTTCTGGTCTTTCTGATATCAATATCTAGCAGTCACTGATCACAATCTCAACTGTGTCAAAGTCAATCGGTATACTAACTTCAGATAACACATACTCTGAATACAATCTGTTTCAAGTAAGATTCTTATCTGAACAATTTCTGTATACAATCATCACATTTCTCAGAATATTCAGTACAATCTTCAAATATTCGATTCAATCAATCAGATGCTTCAATATATCAAAATCTCATAGATACAATGAGCATAGAGTCATCAGAATATCTCTGAACATACGGAAACATGCCAAAGAGAAACATTAAATCAGATGTAACTCCTGGTCAATATTCTTTTACCGATCTTTCAATTCTTTCAATTCACTTGTATCATTCTGTACATTCAATGTCATTCTGTGATAAATTCTAAAGCACAAACAGTACCTTATCTCCATTCAATTCTGGAATTTATCTTTCTGATATAAAGCAAATATGAAATCTTATCTGGGCAAACATCAGCCAACTCGTACATCACTGGCAAATCTGCCAATGCTAGGCTCGATTTTAGTACATCTACTGAATACATAAGGATATCATCTGCTCCTTTCTGTATCAATCGAGTCATAGATAATACAAATATCAAAGGAATTCTAAATCTAGAATCCTTACCGTGAAATCTCTACTCAACCATATATGGTTTGCATCTTATATTCTCCTGAAAGGAATCTATAATATTTCTGTACTTGTTCAGCATATTAATATCAATAATGCAGTCAAATCAAAAAACACAAGTACATCAAAATCTAACTCGATCTCATTCTTTTCTTACCGTAGTATAAAATATTTCACAGAAATCTCTGATATTAACATCTCCCCCAAAAGGTAAGGATATCAATACTACAGTATAAACAGACCCAACAGATACAACATACCTCAATGCAACTCAGTCAAAGATAATCGTAGGGAATGAATTAGTATATATCAATACATATGCAGTCTAATCATAAAAGAACAGTACCTGCTATTGTATCATCAAGTGCCTCTTTGGTCTGTTCCTCGGTCACTACCACCAGATGGTCCTCATCCCTGAAATCTTCGGGAACCTCTTTGTGGGCAAACTCTAGCAAAGTGTCCTGGCTGTCGGCATATACGACAACTACCAGTAACTCCCTGGCATTGCTCCGTGGAATGTCTTCCTCCGCAAGTTCTGCAGTACACTCCAGTATAACTCGGGCTAGAACCACTGGAGCTAGATGAATCACTCCCTAACTTCTTGAATGGCTTCTTTCGAGCTTTCAATAAATCTTGCTTTCCACTAGTGCTGCCGCGATCAAATCGGAGAGGGGATTGCTGTGTCTGGGGTTGCATCGCACACACCCTTTTTAGTTGTCTAATCAAACTAGCCTCCGCTCTCTTCGCTCTACTCAAGGCATCAGCAAAATGGTAAGGTCGCTGCATATTCATCAATGAAACTATCTCCGAATTCAATCCTCTGATGAACTGATCCGCTACAGCTTCATCATTCCCAATTAAATGAGGAGCAAAACGCAGTAGAGTAGAGAATTTAGCTACATATCCTTCAATATTCAGTTGACCTTGTCTCAAATTCTCAAACTCTGCTTTCTTGTCCTCTCGGTACGAAACTGAGAAAAATCTTCGATAAAATTCAGTTCTGAATATTTCCCACGAAATCACTGTACCTCTCTGTTCTAACATTCTTTTACTGGTAATCCACCAACTCCTAGCGGCTTCTCGTAACTGGTTAGGCACCATTTTAACTCTATGTTCATCTGTACAATCAAGTAAATCGAACAGTATTTCTATGTCATCAAACCAGTTCTCACAATCTTCAGACGTCTCGATACCACTCAAAATCAGCGGCTGCAATAACTGAAACTCTTTCAACTTTGTTTCCATCTGAGTCTCTGATACATCTATCTGTTCAGTCGAAGTACTACCCCTTTCTAGAATTCTCCGTGGAGGTATATCTGCTTATCAAAAAAATAAATACACAATCTATATAATCCGTCTCAGCCCTCCTCTGATCATATACATCTGATTCAGACTCGGTTCTGATCCAGGCTTAGTAATTACATGCTGCAATCAACTCCGATAACAAACAACATGTAATAGGGAAAGCAATAAATCATGCTAGCACACATCATGCAAGTCAGCATTGACATAAATCTCATGCTAGCAATCACATGCAAGGAAGACAATTCAATCTACCCCGCTCATTCTCTTCTATCTGAGTCTAAAGGATCTATCAGTTCTGACTATCTCAATCTAAATGATCTATCGCTCTGATACCACCTGTTGTGGGGACCCGGACGCTGATCTTCTTCTTAATCATCTTTGGGATTTAATTATCAATTAAGATAAACAGGGTCTAAAAATTTTTCTTTTTAAAATAAAGTGCGGAAGGTAATGGAATCATGCTATTATACAAATCTGTATAATAATACAAATCTTGTACAACATTTATCTAGTTCAACTAAGGTTCAACTACTATAATCAAGTAATAAACCAAATCTACAGTAAGTCCGGAATCACCACGCTAACTCGTCTTCTCTCCTCATCCTCTCGACCCCGATCTAGCCCCACCTGTTGTCATGCACACATACAAAACAAGACAACAGCCGGATAACTCCGGTGAGAATAAATCCCAGTATAAAACATGGTAAACATGTATATATACAAAGTAAATCATGAAACGTTCTATCATGAATAAAATTAAATATAACAGATTTCATAATCTATGAAATCAAATCAAAATAAGCATGCAGCTCCAATCAAATAAACATGCAATTCAAATCAAATTATATAAACATGCTATCATACTGAAAGCAATAAACATGGGTTTCATAGTCTATGAAACCACATTTCTAAACACATGCAGTTCTAGTCAAATCATGTCTAGACTCGACTCAACTATAACTCTAGGGATCCCGGTGTGAATAAGACGTCAATGGCTGTCACCTACCCTCCCAATCGGGGTGACGTACGTCTTATTCCTAGACTTCGGTCATATCTGTATCGAATAATCTACAATAGGAGGGTGTCTGCTCCTATGTAACGATACACCGAACGTCTAGAAGTCTGACTATCTGTCAAACTTTCCTATCTCAAATGCAATGAATACAATCTATAAACAAAGCATGTTCTTTTCAAAAGATTTGAATATAAGTCTTTAAACAAATCATAATCATATCAAAAGATAAACAATAATCAAGTATGTGATTTTATTGGGAAACTCAAATGAGATCTGATTTGAGTTATGTCTTCCCAGATATCACATGAATTATACCTTTGTCGTCCCTGTCTGACGAAGACGAAGTCTGGTATTCGACTCTGTCCATATCAAATCTGAAATTACAATATCGAATACGCTGTGTCAGTGAATAACTCAATACACAATCTGTTCTGATCAATACTCAAATCAGTATATAATCTGATCAATATCTGAACAAGACACACTTCAATTCATATCATCGACATCACAATATAATCTGAATAATTACTGAGTCTGATCAATCTCAATCTACTCATGTTTCGACGGCGTAACAATACAATCTGAATAACCTCGTCAGTTCTGAACATCACAAATATAATACTGGAACTCATAATCTGTGTCAACATAATTCCTACTCTGAATATTAACACAATTCTGATATAGAATCTCAGTCAATATCTTTCAAAAATCATAACAAATACATAAACAATCTGTTCGTCAGTCTGACTTCAATTATACGATATCTACGGTAGTAGAAACATCATATCTGATTCTTATTCAATTCTGACAATATCATAAATTCAAATCTTGTCTAAACGTAACAAAACTTACGTCCAGTTGTAGCCTGCGTTGATAGGAACACAGTACTGAAGTCGGATTTAAAATCAGACAGACGGATTTCTCGTAATCACGATTTTTCCCTCGGAAGAACTTGGAGCTTCCTTTTTCTAATTCTTTGCCTTCATTCTGAAGGAAAATCGGGTGATTGTATATATATATATACACCATGCATGTACAAAACGTGGCACACCCATTTGTGCCGCACGTCTCTCGCTCGGGCAGACAAAAGTTTCCGCTCGGGCGAAGAACTCTCGGCCTTCATCCATTAAACAATCGCGCTCGGGCGGACATAAAGTTCCGCCCGGGCGCGAGATGCTCGGCTTTATACCAACATTCAATGGCGCTCGGGCGGACAAAAACCTCCGCCCGGGCGCGAAGCATTCGGCCCAAATTTCTATCTTTCATATTTTTCGCCCAATTGGTTTCGGGAGGATCTGTCTATAATCATATCAGTTCAAGATTAATAATCTTAGATTAGTAACACCGTAAATCTCGGGCATTACAAAAAGTCTCATCATTCATTTTATTTAAAAGCTCGCCTTGATCGTATGTTTGCCGGATTCATGCAACTTTGTTATTATCATAATAATAACGCACATACTCATTATTTATAACATATCACGCATATATTATATACATTAAACAAAACAAAGATGATCAGTCGCCCCAATACTAATGGCCCGTGTGAGCTAAACACGGGCCTAGGTCCAATCCTAGGGTAATACAAGGGATGCAAATGCAACTATTACATTAGCTTCCAATATTTACATGTCTTCGATCTTCATAATCATCATGGCCACCATCTTCCAATCTTGATCATCCACTATACTAATATTTACAAATAAATATCCATGGCAAATAGGGATACATCTCATGGGGTGGGAACGGGCCATAAAACAAGCACACTTTATAAATTGATAATTATTACAATCATTCAACACAAAATATCCTAGCATACACCTAGCAAATTGGGCTTGGGCTTTTGATCATCCTTCATGCATAATATCACATATCATACACAATCAATTAATTATCACAATAATTAATTGATCCAATATTATATATCTTGATCCAATCACTAACCGCCACGATTATAAACAAAATTGACAAAGTATACAAACACCTTTGTCTACTTTCCAAATAATTTATTTATAACCGAATTTCTTATAAATCACAATTTACTATAAATAATTAAAGTCCAACTTCAATTATTTATTTTATGAGAAAAATTTGCAAATTTTGTAATTTTAAACTTAAGGGCCCAAAAACTTATTTTTCACAAAAAACATTTTGGCCCATTTAAAATTCACAAATATGTTAGCCATCTAATAACCCAACAACTCAAGGCCCATGACACTTTGATAATCCAAAACACTTTTGGAAACCATAGTCGTCATCGCCGTCGCCGGAGCTCGGTCGCCGGATTCCGGCAACAAAAAATATATATTTTTTATTTTAAAGGGAGTTTCGGGCAGCCCCTCGGGCAGCTTGGGCTGCCCGAAATGGGCAGCAACAAGCTGCCGAAATGTGCCCCAAGGTGGCCTTGATTTTGTTCTCATGCAGTTAGAAATAAATCTCAATATAATATCTTGTAATTGCTACACAAACTCGTAAGCATAGCTCGGATACCACTTGAAAGGGGATCGGTTACCGTGACCGGAAGCGCAACGGAAGTTAAAAATTTTGATTTTTCATGGAATATTTTCGGCCACCTCATTTTGTGTAGCAAATACAACAAACACCAAATATCATACATAGGGTGTTGAGAAAATCGTTACCTATCAACCTCTTGAGGTTGATGATGGCTCCAAATTTGTTATCAAACAACAAAGCTCTTCAAGG
This sequence comes from Primulina eburnea, assembly GCF_022965805.1. Taxonomy (NCBI): domain Eukaryota; kingdom Viridiplantae; phylum Streptophyta; class Magnoliopsida; order Lamiales; family Gesneriaceae; genus Primulina; species Primulina eburnea. The sequence continues at coordinate 27,039,858 of NC_133102.1, read as the reverse complement.
CAAGATAATCTACAAGCTTCCTCCTTTGAACACTCCTTGTTCAAAAATCAAGCCCACCACTTGCAAGTTAGAACCCTTCTTACTTTGCACTAGAAAAATAAGAAGATTTTTCAAAGAGAAGTGTGTATTTTTCTTCAAAAATTGAAGAACAAAATGGAGAGAAAAATGAGGAGGAAATTTTTCAAAATTTCGGCCAACACATTGTGTAATGAGGGAAGGGAGACTTTTCTTGGACTTGCAAAAAGCTAAAAGCAAAAACACCTTTTTGCATGCCATGCCATGATAACCCAAAAAGTAGTCTCCAACCCTTCACCTCCCATGCATGCATATATTATATGGTTTTTAACAAATTAAAAACCCATGGACTTAATTTAATTATCTCAAACATTTTTTAGTTTAATTAAACATTACTTGAATTTACTCAAGTCCACTAATTAAATAATTTATTTAAATTGAGCTTTACAAGACTCAATATGATTTAATTAATTCAACACTTGAATTAATTTAATTATTTGGACTCTACTAGGTCCACTAGTGTTTAATTAATTCAACACTTGAATTAATTTATTTAGTCCATAATAATGTTTATGAAAATAACAATTTTCAAATACATTATTCACTTGGCCAACTTTTAATTTAGGAACACTTCCATAAATTAAAATTTACATTTCTTTCATAGAAGTCATACTTCTATTTTTCTTTACAATTATAAACTCATTTATAAGACGTTCAACACATTGAACTATTTTACTTCTCAACGGGATCTAGAAAGCTAGTACTTGTATGGCCCTCAATGGTTCGCTGATACAACTAGCCGTAGGTTCACATCTCCATGTGATTCGGACTAAACATGTCCTTATATGAGCATACCCCAATTGCTCCATTCTTATTTATCAACTCCTTGATAATAAGAACGTCAGAACTCAAGTCTGATAGTACCCAACCAATCATGTTAAACGCCTAGCAGCATCGCTTACATGATCCCCTAGGTATCAAATGATAGTGCCTGCAAGAACCATTCAATTATGGTTAGCGTACAGTACAGTCCCTTCAACTCATATACCCCGACCGATTCGACAACAATTGGTTTATCGAGAGTTGTCAATGAATCGATACTATGTGTCATGTTGTAGTTGCATCGATGGTGTAATCTATGAAACCCGTTTCATAATTATCACCATACTCTGATCAGAGATTTCATACTACATACACATAGGATATCCATACCCGAAGGTAAGCGGTGAATCCCCGACTACAATGCATCGAATCCTATATTTTTCGACAAATCACCCAACCTTGCCACCTGATGACCCCTTGAGAGTCGGTAAACAAGTCAAAGTGCAATGCTAGCAAATAGAGTCTCAATGTTGTCCCGGATCATAAGGACTAATGGTGTACAACTATAAACTAGGACGTTTCCACTCGATAAGTGAGAACCACTTGGAAAGTCCTTTATGGAGGGTTGTTCAGTGCACTCTACCAGGAGCACCTATCTGCATGCTCGGACATCACAATGTCCCCTACCAATGAAACATGGTACTCACATCGCAGATACTAGTCTCAAACTCGAGCGGCCTATATCCTTCTTAGCGGCGGCTGAATCGACTAGGAACTGTTTAGAATATACAGTATTCCAAATATGAGTTTCATGATGCTCATCATATGAGCATCTCATATTCTTTCTACTATTTGTATATTCAAGGGCTTTATTTATGCAACTAGCATGGGTATACAGATAAAGATGTGCCAAAACAATAATTATAAATATTATTAAAATAAATATTGCTTATACATAGAGTTTCATTGTGAACACTCGGCCAACACTTGGCTTGACGGGTACCTACTCTAACAGTATTGTAGTTATACGTATATGGATCCATCGACCCTCATGATCATGATCAGGAAAGTCACAATTAACAATCTGCATTCAACAAAAGGAAAAGAAAAAGGAAAACGAAAAGGAAAATGTTTATGATCATGTTAAAATGCTTTCATGTCATGATAAGGAAAAAGGTTAAGGTTATTTATGCATATCATGAAATGTTATTTTTACCTAAAAGTATTTTCACTGTTGCATGTGGTTTTATATATATTATTTTCTATAAAGATGATGGTGTGTTGATTCTTTAGACTCACTAGGTGTGATGGATGCAGGTGAGTTTGATGCAGGTCTTGATGGGTGATTCTACTAGACTGTCGGTGCACACAACCCGAGAACCAGCGCTACATTTTCAGCATTACGTTTTATGATTACTGTTAAAGATTTTTAAGACTATTTAATTATGCATTTGAGAGGTTTAGTATGGGCTATTCTTTTCAAACTTATTGGTTTTTAGGTTTTGTAAAACAGTAGATGATTTTATTTTCAAGACTATTTAACTTTTTTTTATGCTAGTGGGTGATGTTTTTATATGCAAAATATTTTATAAATATATTTATATGTGAGGGCCGAAATTTCTGAAATAAAAAAATTTCTAGTACTTTTAAGCAAAAAAGGGCATACGTTTCAGTTGGTATCAGATCCAGGTTCCTGTAAAGGGTTGTGCCACCATTAGCGCCGGGAAGATCAGTCGTCAAGCCTCAATTTGTAAGTTTACATGCTTTATGTAATTTAGTACGATGTTACCTGCAGGATGATATGAACATTATGTTTATGATGCATGTTTATTAGCTTTTTGAGCATTTATGCTTTGCATGCTTAAATCGATAAAATGAATTAGAACATGTCACATGATTAGAGAACTTAGATTTAAATGCATGTTGGTTACGTTAGAATTTGGAAAACTTTCAGATAAAATGCCTCCTAGACGTGCACCCGTTATTGAAAATCAGGAAGAGAACAGTGTTAATCGCCGAGGGAATACTCAAGGAAATGCACCACCACCACCTCCTCCTCCAGGAGATCCTGCTACTCGTGCATTAGAGGGTATGGCTCGTCTCTTCGAGCAACAGTTACAGCAGCACCAGTTACAACAGCAGCAGTTACAGCTGCAGCAGCTACCACTACAAGAAAAAAGGCGAAAGACAACGGTTTTTAACCGTTGTCGTAGGTCAAAAAAACTGTTGTTAAAGCCCCTGTGGTTAAATGGTGGGCTCAACGACAACGGTGAAAAACCGTTGTCGTAGACATCAAAGACGACGGTGAAAAATCGTTGTCGTAGGTATTGTAAAACCGTTGTTAAAAGCCCTGTGGTTAAAGAGTGTGCTCAAAGACAACGGTGAAAAACCGTTGTCGCAAACGTCTAAAGACGACGGTGAAAAACCGTGGTCGTAGCATTGAAAAATCGTTGTTTAAAAAATGTTGCGACGGTTCTTCTAAACAATACCGTCGCTAATAGCGACGGTTTATTGCATTCTGTCGCCATTTAGCGACGGGTATTATTAAGCTGTCTGTCGCTAATTAGCGACGGTTTGTCTTATGATTTCCGTCGCTATTGTTTTTCGTAAAATAAAAAAAAAAATTTGGTTTTAATTTTGTAAACCTAACGATCTTACTAATTAATATATTTATAATCTTTATCTTGCACACTTAAAATGGAAATTGAAATTTAATGAAAATCGTGGACAAATCGTAGAAGAAGAAAAATTCAAGTGAAAGTTATATGAAAATTGTTGAGTGGAGAACACTTGGGTGTGGGGAGAAAGTGAACAAAGTGCGGATATTTATAGCAAATGTGCGACGGTGTATGAGTAAACCGTCGCTAGTAGCCACGGTTTTTGATTAAACTGTCGCTAATAGCGACTACTGAAATAACATTGTCGCTATTTGCGTCGGTTTTATTCCAGTCGCTAGGCGCGACGGTGTTCGAAACAACCGTCGCATACATTAGTTTAGCGACAGTTTGTTCGTCGCTAATTTTAAACAATGCGACGGTTCTGGCAGTGTCGCTAAAGTAAATCGGCGACGGTTTTTCATAACCTGTCGCTACGTTAGCGACGGTTCTGCTCTAGTACTCCGTCGCTAAAGCTAAATTAGCGACGAGAATTTATAAAACCGTCGCTAATTATTAAACGATTTTTTAAAAAAACTTAGAAACTACGACAATGTTTTTCAAATAACCGTTGTCTTTCAATATATAAAACACTAAGAAACGACAACGTTTTAAAAAACCGTTGTCTTAGTTAAAAATCAATCTGAAAGACAACGGTTTGTGTAAACCGTTGTCTTTGACCCTTGACATAATCTTATATAGACAACGGTTTTTGAAAAAACGTTGTTGTAGCCCAAAAAAATCATCCGAAAGACAACGGTTTTGAAAAACCGTTGTTGTAGCCTAAAAAAAACCTCTCATAGACAACGGTAGTTAAAACCGTTGTTGTAGCCCAAAAAAAAAGCTCTTAGACAACAGTTTTTAAAAACCGTTGTTGTATCCCGAAAAAAAAACGCTCATAGACAACGATTTTTAAAAACCGTTGTCGTAGACACATAAAAGACAACGGTTTTTACAAAACCGTTGTCTTATAAGCGGGTTTTTTATGCTACGACAACGGTTTTTGTTAAAACCGTTGTTAAAAGAAAAAAGACGACGGTTTTAAGAAAAACCGTTGTCGTATGGGTGTTGTTGATTTGTATTTTTCTTGTAGTGTACAGCAGCCACTTAGGCCACAACAGGATATTTATGAGCAGTTCCGGAGGTTTGGGCCGAAGGAATTTACTGGCACCACTGATCCATTTGCTGCTGAGAGTTGATCCGATCACTCGAGGTACATTTTCGCTATCTAGACATGAGAGACACCGACCATGTGAGGTGCACTACTTATCTGCTTAGGGACGACGCTTCTTTATGGTGGGAAGGAGCCGAGCATGGTGTTGACCTTGCTACACTCACTTGGGCACAGTTCAAGACGAAATTCTATGAGAAATACTTTACTACTGATGTCAGAAGCCGGAAAAAGAGGGAATTTATGACTCTCCGTCAGGAGACATGTCTGTCGCTAATTTTGTGAAGAAGTTTGATAGGGGTTGCCACTTTGTACCCTTTATTGCCGGGGACGCGGAAGAAAAACTTAGGCATTTCAAGGATGGACTACGACCTACCATTCGGAATAAAGTTATGATGATGCGTCCGGAGAATTATGCTATGGCAGTTACTTATTCATGTCAGAATGAGCAGTCCTTGATGGACATTGACTTTGAGTTACAGCGTAAGAGGCAACAACATCAGAATAATAATCAGCCTAACAAGAAGCCATACACGGGACCTCCTAGACCTCAAGGGCCTCAAAAGCCCCAAGGTCAAGTCAAGAAGCCAGCGCCACCAAAGCCACAAAAACCTGGAGCACCAAAGCCTGCTGAGAGGCAACCATGCAAGGAGTGCAACCGTCTACATCTTGGCAAATGCGATTTGGGATCATATAAATGTTTCTACTGCAAGGAGGCCGGTCACAAAACTATTGATTGCCCAAAGAGGAAAGCAGCTACTACGGCCCGAGCTTATGTTATGAATGCCGAGGAAGCCGAGGAAGAGGCAGACACTACACTCATCACAGATAACCTAGTCATTTATCATTTTATATTGCTTATTATTGCATGAAATGTTAATTTGGTTATTTATTTGGGAGCAAGTTTCAACCTAGAATAAATTAGGTTGCATGTTCTACTTAGTTGGACTTAAGTGATGATTTTAGAAACCATAGAAAATGATTTGAATTTTGTGCCTTATTCTATGTGAAGGATGAAATGATTCCAAATAAAAAGGTATTAGGGCCAAAATTAAAGAAAATCATAATCAAGAGGGATTTCGAATTTTGGGGGTCTAACTTAAAATTTTCGAAAACTAAAGGGACCAAAATGTAACAACCCGAAAATAAGGGACAAAAGTGAAATTTATGAAATCTTAAGGATCAAAATACAATTTTCGAAACATGAAGGGCTAAATCGGAATTTCGAAAAATATAAGGACATAATTTCGAAAATATAAGGCTAATCGAATTCGAAAATCTTGGGGTCAATTTCGCAAATTTCAAAAGTTGAGGGACTAAAGTGCAATTTTTCCTAGAAAAGTTTAAGTTCAACACGAAACCTTCATATAATTTTGGGAATTAATGATAGTAAATCCTTAAGATTCAACGCGAAAAGATATATAAGACAATTTTCTTCGCAGGGAGGATCATTATTCTAGGTGTTGCTACCTACGCATTGCTAGATTCAGGAGTTACACACTCTTTCATTTATGAAACCTTCATAAAAGACTGAAAATTACTCCTCAAGATACGGGTTTGGGTTTCAAAGTTACTATTCCTTCCGGTGATCAATTGCTCACGTCTAAGATTGTCAAGAATCTGGAGCTTTGTTTATTCAGGGATGTAGTTCGGGCCGATCTTATTGTGCTTCCTATGCCCGAATTTGATATTATACTTGGGATGGATTGGCTATCAGCGAATGGAGCATCGATTGATTTTCGACAGCGATCAGTATCTATTAGGCCACCAAGTGGTAAATCTTTTGTCTTTGAGGCGACAAGAAACAAGCAAATGCCGCACATTATCTCTTTTCTATGTGCGAGGAAGCTTATTAAGCATGGATGCCAAGCATATCTAGCATGTGTCACTGCTACACATGAATCCATCAGCCAGAAGTTAGAAGATGTTGATATTGTGAGAGATTTTCCTAGCGTCTTTCCTGACGACGTTTCTGGCATTCCACCCGATCGTGAAGTGGAGTTCTCTATTGATCTTATGCCGGGCACTGTTCCTATATCAAAAGCACCATATCGTCTAGCACCTACAGAAATGAAAGAATTGAAAGATCAAATTCAAGAATTACTAGACAAGGGTTTCATTCGCCCTAGTAACTCTTCATGGGGCGCTCCGGTTTTGTTTGTGAAAAAGAAAGATGGCAGCATGCGTCTTAGCATGATTATCGAGAGCTTAATCAAGTTACCATAAAAAATAAGTATCCACTGCCAAGAATTGAGGATTTGTTTGATCAGTTGCAAGGAGCATCGATATTTTCTAAAATTGATCTGCGATCTGGATACCATCAGTTGAAAGTCAAGGATGCTGACGTGCACAAGACAGCATTTCGCACGAGGTATGGGCACTATGAGTATATGGTCATGCCATTCGGGTTGACCAATGCGCCAGCGATCTTCATGGATCTCATGAATTGCGTATTTTAGACGTATTTGGATCAGTTTATTATTGTCTTCATTGATGACATATTGACTTATTCAAAGAGCAGAGAGGAGCATAGCAGCCATTTGAGGACCGCACTTCAAGTATTGCAAGACAGAAAGCTTTATGCCAAATTCAGTAAGTGCGAGTTTTGGCTTGATAGAGTGGCATTCTTAGGCCAAATAATTTCTAGCGATGGAGTGGAAGTTGATCCAAGAAAAGTGGAAGCAATGAAAGAGTGGCCAGTGCTGAAAAGCATCACCGAGATTCGTAGTTTCTTGAGACTAGCCGGCCATTATCGGAAGTTTATTAAGGGATTCTCATCTATAGCGGTACCTATGACCGCCTTGACTAAGAAAAATGCAAAATTTATTTGGGGACCCGAGTGTCAAGACAGTTTTGACAAGTTGAAGCAAGCCTTGATATCAGCACCAGTGTTATCTATGCCATCAGGGCAAGGGGAGTATATTCTTTATACCGACGCTTCTAAGCTTGGTTTGGGTGATGTTCTGATGCAAAACGACCGAGTTATCGCTTATGCGTCAAGACACTTGAAAATTCATGAAAAGAACTACCCTACTCATGATCTTGAGCTTGCAGCAGTAGTCTTTGCACTAAAGATTTGGAGATACTACCTTTATGGGGAGAAGTGCAAAATATTCACTGATCATAAAATCTTGAAATACTTCTTCACCCAAAAGGAGCTGAATATGAGACAGCGCAGATGGCTCGAATTGGTAAAGGACTATGATTGTGAAATTTGCTACCATCAGGGGAAAGCTAATGTAGTGGCAGATGCATTGAGCAGAAAAGCAGCAGTTACCACTCCAAAAACCGTTACAGTCTGAGATACAGCGGTTTGAGCTTAAAGTGTATGCTATGGGTGAGGCCCCTAGTCTTGCCACATTATCAGTGCAGTCGACTTTGAGGGACAAAATTCGTGTTGGGTTGTCTATTGATGAACAGTTGCAAAAGTGGAGAGCTAGAGATGAAGCCAAGGGTCGGAATTTATATTCAGTAGTGGATGGCTTGGTCCGTTATCGAGACCGTCTATGGGTTCCTAGTGACGATTCTTTGAGAGATCTTATTATGAAGGAAGCCCATGACACACCATATTCCATTCATCCGTGCTACACAAAAATGTATAGAGATTTGCAGTTGTTATATTGGTGGCCAGGCATGAAGAGGGAAATTCTGAGATATGTATCCGAGTGTTTGACTTGTCAGCAAGTGAAAGCAGAGCATCAAAGACCAGCAGGAAAATTGAAGCCATGTTGCGTGTTTTCTTGATTGCTCGCAAGTGCACGACGTCAAGTTATAGTAAAATGTAATTTTGAGTACAAGTGTCGATCCCACGAGGAATGTACTTCTAAATTTATATTAATGCTTGTAATTAAAATAGTCTCGACTTTATTTAGAATAATCAACTGACAGATTTGTTCGTATCAATAACTGAATTGATAATAAATTTACTTGTAGTACCAAACAGAGTTGAACAATGGAATAAAAGATCTAGAGGTCCGATTTCACGCAACTATCCACCATGTGCTATTTTGTGTAGCTATATTATAAATGTCCTTCTTATTCATTAACCAAGAATTCTATAATTATCTACTCCCTCTCCCGAGTGCTAAGTAGATACTAATTATCTAACAAAAGATTGTAACATCCCTGTCAACAATCTAAAATTAAATAACACAATAAGCACTAACTTCTTTTAATGGCTTTAATAGCAATAGATGTCCTCCCGAACTATATAAATACTATCAATGTATTTTTCCCTTTCCTGTTTATAAATTTCCTTTTCCAAGTGATAATTTATAAACATACAAATCATTCAAGATATGGCCAGTAAAATGAAAGCATTAAGATTGGAAAAATACAAATGAACAAGAAAGGAAACTTATATAGCATAAATCATAAATCTCAACACATGGTTTCTAGTTTTGTTCAATCATTCCTCTAGAATTAAGATTTAGTTCATAATAATACAAATAACACAACAACACATAAATCTTAAACAAGACATATCGAATAAAAGTAAAAATAAAGAAAGAAGAACTTAGAACAAGAGTTTTGGAGTGTATGAAGTTTTTGTCCAAAAGTGAGCAAGAACTTGTTGAAGAAGAAGAGCTTGATCTTCAATCCTTTCCTTGTAGCCTCCACTCTTTTCCTTGCTCCTCAATATGACCTAGATGATGAAAAAGAGATCCTTTTATAGTCTAGACAGGATTCCCCACGTAGCACACCATTTTCCTCTACTTTTATTCAAAGTCCACAAAGTTTCACAATTTCCGGAATGATGTTGGTGCACGACCGCGGGTGCGGTAATAGGAGGACCGCGGGTGCGGTGTCTGTTCGGCAGAATTCCTCCTGTTCAGCGTGTGAGACCGCGGGTGCGGTCCTTGCATGACCGCGGGTGCGGTCATGCTTCGGCATATTTTTGTCCTTTGCACCTTCTAATTCATCATTATACTACTCCAAACTCTCATGTCTAAGCTTCCAAATTACAATAACAAAAACAACAACAAATCAAATAAAACCTGCTCAAAAATCACAAAATTACAATTTAAAAACAAGTAATAAAAGTACAATAAATTGCACTTACCAAACTCCCTCAAACTTAAGATTTTGCTAGTCCCGAGCAAAACAAAACAACAAGAACAAACAAAAAAACAAGTCATGAAATATTTTAAAGAACTTGGCCTCAAGATAAATTTAAAATCCTTCATGCATTTACAATTCAAATCAATTCAACCAGTTATTCATCCGGATAAAATCACGTGATTGGTTAATTCTCTAACTTCAAATCTCTTCAACCATGTTTCAAATCATTCTCAATTGATTTCAAATTTTTACAAACACACATCACAAGGTCTTTTTCGGTAAAGATTTGGGTTCAAAGCAATATTCATTCAAGAAATGGATACCCAATAAATATTTGATGCAATGAGGTGTGTAAAATTGATCAAGATTCTTACTCAATGAAAGTGTTTATCAATTGTCCATAGGCTAGATCCTCCCAATCACTCTCCACTAGTATATTGGACAACTATGAATAGGTTAATAGGATTTTAAATGGTTGTAATGTTAAGCCTTGGTTCATGGCTACAAATAAAGATTAGGAGTTCAAATAAGGGAGTAAATTTAATTTCATCTCTTTTTTGCAAACTCCACTATTTCTTTTATCTCCATTTTTTATTTATTCATTTCATCTCTTTTTCTCCCCTTTTTCTCCAACTTCATCAATGTAAAATCATTCATTTTTCTTTTGTTTTCTTTTGTAGGAGAATATCACTTTCTTTAATCTTTTGAATTCTTACTCCTTTGAGAAGGTAGGAAATAATTTTATAAGATATTCAAAAGGTTGGTAATTGTGGGATACTTGAAAAAAATATTCGAATGAGGGTCTTTTACACATATTTACGTGTGCCATTCAAATTCATATAAGCTCAAAAAGGTGACAAATGATAAATTAATTTTATTTGGTAGCTTGAAAGGCTCAATCGATCCAAAAATCACCTAAATCATTCCTAAATCATAATTTGTCGGTATTTCGCCTCGAATGATGTTTGGATAGTTCTAGACAAAATCTCAATTCACCAACACAGAGTAGAATCTAATCATCGTGAAAATGTTGTCTCAATGCATCAACCAAATACATATATATTCAAAAAGAAAAGTGCTTGGCTTCCAAGGAATTTCAAAAACACAATTCTTTGTTCATATAGGCTCAAAAGGGCTTCAAATAAATGTTTATGAACAATATAAATGGCCCAAATAAAATCAAAGATTGCCTCAATCATTTATGTGTTTGCAAAAAATTTATTTCAATATCCAATGAAAATCACAAAGTTTTATAGAAATTATAAGTCTCAAACTTACCAATTCTCATGATTATTCTCTAAAATTTTCAAATTGATCGATTAACATGAATATAATGCATGAACTTTCTTTTCAATTCAAAAAAATATTTTCATCATTGGCCCATTCGAAATAAAAAAAATTTCATGACTAAAAACACACAAAGTAACCTAAATAAATAAATAAATAAATTAAATAAAATAAAACACAAAAAAATTTAAATACACCAAATAAAATAAACTAAATTTCCCCCAAACTTAAACATGTGCATCGTCCTTGATGTAAATAAGCATGATAAATAGGAAAATGCACATACATTGGGAAACGACCGTCAGTGGTCATTGCCATCATCCTCATCTTCGTCGTCGTGGGGTGGTTGGAACTCCGGCGGGTGGTAAATGGGTGGCCACTGTGGAGGAGGTGGAAATGGATGACCAGAAGTGGAAGCAGATGGAAATTTCTGAGCCAAGACCAATGTGAAATCCATCATATACCCCATGAATGTATCGGCCCTATACCGAAACGCATCCATCTCTTGGCGTTGAACTCGCATGTCCTCATCCAACATAGTCAATCTGTCTCTCCTGTGCCTTTGTTGCGGTGGTGGTTCTTGAGCCTGGGCTTGGTCACGTCTCTCTGCAGCTCTCCTATTGAATTCCCTTTTAGCTCTACGTGCTGCAGCTTGGTCATTTCTGACTCCCACAAATGGTTGAATAACCAAAATTTCATTCTTTGGCTTCAACAATTCTTCGTTCGCTGCCCAAGTCACTCCCGCATGTTGGCATAAAACAGTGATGAGAGAGGGGTGGAGAAGTCCACTCGGACAGTTACCTCTTGCATAATCAAGTATCGAATGCTGAAGCAATTGACCTAAATCAATTGCCTTCCCTGTCATAATGCAAAATGTGAGGATAGCTCTCTCCTTGATGACGCTAGTGGTGTGTTCGGTAGGCTTGATCCTAGCAGAAATGAATGAATACCAATGTTTCGCAACAGTCTTCAGATCAGACTTCGCTAGGCTGAGGTGCACATCGTCCCTCATTCTCCACTCAGCTCCCTGTATAAAAATTGTTTGAAGAATACTATTATAATCAACATGCTCGTTCCTGTATTCTTCATATTCGTCGTGCATGATTGCAGGGATACCATATAACGTGTTAATTATATGTGCATCAAAGGCTACCCATTTTCCTCGCACAAACACCGTCAGCCGATCATACTTAACCTTGAGGTTAGCATAGAACTCTCTCACCAATGAAATGACAGCATCTTGTGGCTGCCTGCCAAATTTTTCCCACTGCCGAGCCCTAAGCATTTGTCCAATTTCAGTATGAGGGGCACTAAGATCAAATCCCCTTTCTTTTATAATGCTTCTATTCAAAATCTTGCCATATTGCTCCTCCGCCTTCTCATCATAAAACCGACTTGCATCGTAATTCACATTTGATGAGGATGATGCACCCTTAGATAGTTTTCTTCTTGGAGGCATTGTATCGAACACCTTTCAAACAACAACTTCACTTCAACCCACTTCTCAAAATACAAGGATTCTTGCACTCCCCCAAACTTCTACTCACAATATCCACAACTCAACAATGTACACAACAATCAATCACAATATCCCCAAAATTAAGAATGTGCTTCACCAAATGAATTTTTCTTCCAAAGCAACTATCACCAACAATTTTCGAATTTATCAACAAATTTGCAATGAATTTGCTCACCTTGGGTGTGTTGAATTGTTTCTTGAAGAACAAAATCAAAGTTTCCTTCAAATTCTTGAAGAAATTTTCGAGCCCCTTTTCAACCCTAGGTTTGATGTTGAATTTGGTGGAAAGGAATGTGATATTTGATGGAATGAATAAAGCTTTTTCGGTTTGGAGTGGTAACTTTTGTTGAAGGAATATAAAAATTTAGTGTGAAGAGTGTTTGTTGGAGTGAAGATTTCGAAATGGAAGAGGGAATTGTGAGAAGTGTTCTTCGTTTATGTGTGTTTCTGCCCGATTCAGTCTTTAAAAAGCGCGACCGCGGGTGCGGTATATGGGAGACCGCGGGTGCGGTGTGTGTTCGGGGCTGCAGTGCATTTTTCATTTTAATTAACCGCGGGTGCGGTAATTCTTCGGGCTGTGCAGCGCGGGTGCGGTGTGTGTAAGACCGCGGGTGCGGTGCATGTTCGGCATTTCATGCATTTGTTCGACACTGCAAGACCGCGGGTGCGGTTGTGTTATCACCGCGGATGCACTCCTGTTTCGTCAAAATTATTGTCTTCTCAAATTTTAAGTCCTGAAAAGAAAACAATTAGGATTCATTAAATTTGGGAAGATAAAAACACACACAATATTACAAACACACAACTAAAAATAACATGATACAAAAAAATAAAAATAAAAAAATAAAATCAAAACAGAAATCAAAATGCAAAAGAAAAACAAAAATTTGGGTTGCCTCCCAATAAGCGCTTGGTTTAACGTCTTCAGCCCGACTACCAGTTTTTTTTCTCAAGTGGGTTCACTCAGACTGAAATTGTCAATATTCCTCACTTCAGTTCCATAGTATGCCTTAACTCGCTGTCCATTGTCCTTGAAAGTTCGTCCATCATTGCACTTCAACTCAATTGCACCTTGTGGGTGCACTGTTTCGACTGTGAATGGTCCAGACCATCGTGATTTTAACTTACCAGGAAACAATCTTAGTCGTGAATTGAATAGTAACACCTGTTGTCCTGGTTCGAAGTCTCGTCGAAGAATCTGCTAGTCGTGCCATTTTTTGGTCTTTTCCTTGTATATCTTGGCATTTTCATAAGCATCATTGCGGAACTCCTCCATTTCATTTAACTGTAGTTTTCTTTCATCGCCGGCTGCTTTCAAGTCAAAGTTCAACTTCTTAACTGCCCAGAATGCTCGATGCTCCAATTCCAGCGGCAAGTGACAGGCTTTACCAAAAACCAACCTATAGGGAGACATCCCTATAGGCGTCTTGAACACTGTCCTATAAGCCCACAATGCATCATCTAACTTTATAGCTCAATCCTTCCGGTTTGTATTGACAGTCTTTTCTAAGATTTTTTTGATTTCCCGGTTAGATATTTCAGCTTGTCCGTTCCACTGAGGATGATATGCCAATGCCACTCTGTGCTTCACATTGTATTTAGCCATCAGTGAGTTAAAAATTCTATTGCAAAAAATGCGTACCTTCGTCACTTATGATGGCTCTCGGTGTTCCAAACCTGGTGAAATGTTCTTGTGCACAAATTTAACTACAACACGAGCATCGTTAGTACTGGTGGCGATTGCTTCCACCCATTTCGAAACATAATCTACAACTAATAATATGTAAGATTGACCAAAAGAAGGGGGAAAAGGTCCCATGAAATCTATGCCCCAGACATCAAAAAGTTCCACTTCCAAAATATTTGTCAGTGGCAATTCGTGACGCCTAGAAATGTTTCCTAACCTTTGGCACCTATCACATGATTTCACTAAGGTATAGCTATCCTTGAACAAAGTAGGCCAGTAAAAACCTGATTGCAATACCTTAGCTGTTGTTCGTGTTGCTCCAAAATGTACACCATAAGGTGATGAATGACATTGTTCCAGAATTTTGTTGGCATCTTCGCCATCAACACATCTCCTAATCACTTGATCAGCACATCTTTTATACACACAAGGATCATCCCAGAAGAAAAATTTGATATCATGGAAGAACTTATTTTTCTGGTGATGGTTCAGATCTGGAGGAAAAGTACCACAAGACAAAAAATTAGCTATATCAGCAAACCAAGGGAGTTTAGAATTTACCTCAAATAGTTGTTCGTCTGGGAATGACTCCATTTTCAGTCCTTTCTTCCAGCTCTAGTCGTGACAAGTGATCTGCCACCTGGTTCTCACAACCCTTCTTGTCTTTGACTTCAAAGTCAAATTCTTGAAGTAGGAGTATCCATCGTATCAACCTGGGCTTGGCATCCTTTTTGGCAAATAAATAGCGAAGAGCTGCATGGTCAATGAAAACAATTACCTTAGTGCCAATAAGATATGTTCTGAACTTGTCAAATGCAAACACCACTGCTAGCATTTCTTTCTCAGTAGTTGTATAGTTCTGTTGGGCTGCATTAAGTGTACGACTTGCATAGTAAATAGCCTTGAACATCTTGTCTTGCCTCTGTCCCAATGCTGCTCCCACAACATAGTCGCTAGCATCACACATAAGCTCAAATGGCTCCTTCCAATCAGGTACTATCATAATGGGAGCAGAAATCAGTGCTTTCTTGATCCTGTTAAACGCCTGCAAACAATCATCGTCAAATATAAATGTCGAATCTTTCTCTAACAAATTACATAAAGGTCTAGTAATTTTAGAAAAATCTTTGATATAACGACGATAAAACCCAGCATGTCCCAAGAAGCTTTTGATCCCTTTAACATTCTTTGGTGGTGGGAAATTTTCAATTGCCACAACTTTAGCTCTGTCAACTTCTATTCCTTTAGCCGAAATTTTATGCCCAAGCACAATACCTTCTGGAACCATGAAGTGACATTTTTCCCAATTCAAAACTAAATTCTTCGCCTGACATCTCTGCAAAACAAGCATCAGATTTTGCAAACAGTGATCAAAAGATGAACCGAACACAGAGATATCATCCATAAAAACCTCCATTATTTCCTCGACCATGTCAGAAAATATGGCCATCATACACTTCTGAAAAGTTGCAGGTGCATTGCATAGACCAAATGGCATTCTCCTGAAAGCAAATGTACCGTAAGGACAAGTGAAGGTAGTCTTCTCCTGATCCTCCGGTGCTATGACAATCTGATTATAACCTGAATAACCATCTAGAAAGCAATAATAATGATAACCACCCACTCTATCAAGCATCTGGTCAATAAAGGGAAGAGGGAAGTGATCTTTCCTAGTAGCATCATTCAATTTCCTATAATCTATGCATACTCGCCAACCAGTCACTGGACGAGTTGAAATCAATTCATTATTATCATTTCTCACTACAGTTATTCCACCCTTCTTAGGCACTACTTGAACTGGTGAAACCCATGAGCTATCAGATATAGCATAAATAACACCAACATTTAACAATTTTAATACATCAGCCCTCACAACTTCTTTCATTGCTGGATTAAATCTTCTCTGATGATCAACATAAGGTGAATATGAATCCTGCATCAAAATTTTATGCATACAAACAGTAGGGCTAATTCCCCTTATATTTGCAATTGTCCATCCCAAAGCAGATTTAAATTCCCTCAACACTCTCAACAATTTCTCTTTTTCAGTACAATTAAGAAAAGAAGAGACGATTACCGGATATGTTGAATTTTCACCTAAAAATGCATAACAAAGGTGACTTGGAAATTCCTTCAATTCAGGAGATGCTTTTGGTACCTCTTTACTTTCATCTTCAAGTAACTCTACATGATGCACATCAATCTTTTCTTTAGGCATTGTATTGAGAAAAAGTAACTCCTCTTGTACATCCCAATCATCTTCATTCAGTGTAGACGCCGATTCCAACAAGCATCTCTCCAAGGAATCTTTCGTCAATCTACCTGCACCAACATGAGATACACATGAATCAATTACATCGATACCTATTACAAGTACTTACCTCATTTGGTTCTTTGATTGTGTTGTAGATGTTGACCATGACTTCTTCTCCACCTACTCTCAATGTAAGCTCGCCCTTGTGCACATCAATCAATGCTTTTCCAGTGGCCAAGAATGGCCTTCCAAAGATAAGCGGAGTGTCCTGATCTTCTTCCATATCTAGAATGACAAAATCAGCAGGAAATATAAATTTGTCTACCTTTACCAGAACATCCTCCACTATACCCCGTGGATATGTAAGTGATCTGTCCGCCAGCTGCAGGGTAATAGTGCTAGGCTTCACCTCGCCAGGCTCTAAAGTCCTGTAAATAGAAAAAGGCATTAAATTAATACTGGCACCTAAATCACATAAAGCTTTATTTATTCTAGAATCACCAATAACACAAGGAATAGTAAAACTCCCTGGATCTTTGAGTTTCTGTGGTAGTTTCTTTTGGAGTATGGTGCTGCACTCCTCGGTCAACTTAAATGTCTCAAACTCATGCAACTTCCTTTTCTTTGACATCACATCTTTGATGAACTTTGCATAGTTTGGCATTGGCTCTAAAGCATCAGCAAATGGAATGTTGATGTGAATCTTCTTGAAGATCTCCAAAAATTTGGCAAATTGATCATCCAATTTCTTCTTTTTGAACCTCTGTGGATATGGAAGAATTGGCTTGAATACCGGAGGTTGTTCAACTTCAACTTCAGCTTTGAATCCCTCAGTTTCAACTTCTTCAACAGTCTTTTCATTTTCATCCTTCTCTTTGAAATTTTTAACCTCAAGTTCTCTTCCACTTCTCAAAGTTACAGCTTTGCATTGCTCCTTTGGATTCACTTCAGTGTTACTTGGGAATTGACCTTTATTTTGATCTCTAAATGCATTAGCCAATTGACCAATCTGTGTCTCCAATGATTTCATTGTGGCACCCATATTTCCCATGTGAGTTTGCATGCCATCAAGACGAGATTCAGTCCTAGCCATCCTTTTATTAGATTCAACAACAAATGTCCCAACTAAATCCTCAAGTGAAGGTTGTCCTTCCCCCTTTGATGTATTGAACCCCGGTGGAGGATTCAACACATTCTTATTAATGGCATATGAAAAATTTTCATGATTTCTCAAACCAGGATGATAAGTGTTAGGGGGAGGGTTACCTCGATATCCTCCGTAGCCACCAAAATTCCTATTGTTGATATAATGAGCCTCATCAGGAATATGTGGTTCTTCAGTAACAACAGATGCATTTTCAACTTCTGATGTACTAGCCTTGTTCATTGCTGCAATTTGAGTTGTTAAAGCTGAAACTTGAGCGGTGAGTGATGTAATAGGATCTATGGCATAAATTCCAGCTTGCTTCTTTACTCCTGAACTCTCAGACGGCCACTGATTGCTGTTAATGGTCATCTATTCAAGCAAATCATATGCTTGATCAGGTGACTTTGTAAATATCGTGCCACCAGCTGCTGCATCCACAGTGCCTCTTGTTTGTCCATTCAAACCATTGTAAAATAATTCAATCTGTACCCAATCTTCAAAACCATGGTTTGGACATCTCCTCAACAACTTCTTATATCTTTCCCATGCCTCATATAATTGCTCAAAATCAATCTGCCTAAAAGTACTGATCTCAATTTTCAACTGTGTAGACTTTGCAGGTGGGAAATATTTTGCAAGAAACTTGGTTGCTAAATCCTGCCATGTAGTAATACTCCCCAAAGGAAGCGATTGGAGCCATCCTCTTGCTTGGTCCCTAAGAGAAAAAGGAAACAAACGCAATCGAATTATATCATCAGAAACACCATTTATTTTTACTGTGTCAGTAATTTCAAGGAATGTTCTGAGATGTAAATGAGGATCTGCAGTAGCGGCTCCCCCAAACTGATTCTGTTGAACCAAGTTTATCAATGCAGGCTTGAGCTCAAAGTTGTTTGCATTAATAGTTCCTCGTGCTATGCCCGAATAATGAGCATTCAGTACCGGCATAAAATGATCTCTGATGGGTATTGTAGGGGGTGGATTTTCATTATCTCTGTTCTCAGCCATTGCTCGAGTCTTTTCTCTTCTTGCCTTTCTTAATCTTCTTGCGGTTCTTTCGATTTCAGGATCAAAGATAAGAAAGTCGGGATTTTGAGATCTTCGCATGCACTGTCAAACAAAGACAATAAACAAATCAATGTTCAATGTAGTACAATAAAACCAGCTCTAAATTAAAATCTAGACTATTTTGTAACAATACTAATATAAATTCAAATTTGACATTCCCCGGCAACGGCGCCAAAAACTTGTTGCGTGTTTTCTTGATTGCTCGCAAGTGCACGACGTCAAGTTATAGTAAAATGTAATTTTTAGTACAAGTGTCGATTCCACGAGGAATGTATTTCTAAATTTATATTAATGCTTGTAATTAAAATAGTCTCGACTTTATTTAGAATAATCAACTGACAGATTTGTTCGTATCCATAACTGAATTGAAAATAAATTTACTTGTAGTATCAAACAGAGTTGAACAATGGAATAAAAAATCTAGAGGTCCGATTTCACGCAACTATCCACCATGTGCTATTTTGTGAAGCTATATTATAAATGTCCTTCTTATTCATTAACCAAGAATTCTATAATTATCTACTCCCTCTCCCGAGTGCTAAGTAGATACTTATTATCTAACAAAAGATTGTAACATCCCTGTCAACAATCTAAAAATAAATAACACAATAAGCACTAACTTCTTTTAATGGCTTTAATAGCAATAGATGTCCTCCCGAACTATATAAATACTATCAATGTATTTTTCCCTTTCTTGTTTATAAATTCCTTTTCCAAGTGATAATTTATAAACATACAAATCATTCAAGATATGGCCAGTAAAATGAAAGCATTAAGATTGGAAAAATACAAATGAACAAGAAAGGAAACTTATATAACATAAATCATAAATCTCAACACATGGTTTCTAGTTTTGTTCCATCATTCCTCTAGAATTAAGATTTAGTTCATAATAATACAAATAAAACAACAACACATAAATCTTAAAAAATACATATCGAATAAAAGTAAAAATAAAGAAAGAAGAACTTAGAACAAGAGTTTTGGAGTGTATGAAGTTTTTGTCCAAAAGTGAGCAAGAACTTGTTGAAGAAGATGAGCTTGATCTTCAATCCTTTCCTTGTAGCCTCCACTCTTTTCCTTGCTCCTCAATATGACCTAGATGATGAAAAAGAGATCCTTTTAAAGTCTAGACAGGATTCCCCACGTAGCACACCATTTTCCTCTACTTTTATTCAAAGTCCACAAAGTTTCACAATTTCCGGAATGATGTTGGTGCACGACCGCGGGTGCGGTAATAGGAGGACCGTGGGTGCGGTGTCTGTTCGGCAGAATTCCTCCTGTTCAGCGTGTGAGACCGCGGGTGCGGTCATGCTTCGGCATATTTTTGTCCTTTGCACCTTCTAATTCATCATTATACTACTCCAAACTCTCATGTCTATGCTTCCAAATTACAATAACAAAAACAACAACAAATCAAATAAAACCTACTCAAGAATCACAAAATTCCAATTTAAAAACAAGTAATCAAAGTACAATAAATTGCACTTATCAAGCCACTCCCCATTCCCGAGTGGAAATGGGAGAATATCACCATGGACTTTGTTGTGGGATTGCCAAAGACAGTTAAAGGATTCTATGCCATTTGGGTGATAGTGGATCGTCTTACGAAATCAGCGCATTGTCTACTTATTAAGACGACATTCACCATGGTTCAGTATGCCGACTTGTATATTCGAGAGATAGTTCGGCTGCATGGTATTCCGGTATCCATATTTTATGACAGGGATCCGAAATTCACGTCCTCTTTCTGGAAAAGTCTGCATGTAGTCATGGGTACCAAGTTATTGTTCAGTACAGCGTTCCACCCTCAAACCAATGGTCAGTCAGAAAGAGTTATACAGATTTTGGAAGATATACTGCGAGCATGTGTTATTGAATTCCAAGGCAGTTGGGAACCGAAGTTACTTCTAGTGGAGTTCACCTACAATAATAGTTTCCAATCATCAATTGGGATGGCTCTTTTCGAGGCACTCTATGGAAGAAAATGTAGATCTCCTATTCATTGGGACGAGGTTGGGGAAAGAAGGGATATTGGTCCAGATGTGATTGAAGAAACAGCTGAGCTTGTAGTCAAAATCCATGATAGAATGAAGATTGCACAAAGCCGACAAAAGAGTTATGCGGACAAGAGGCGAAGGGACTTAGAATTTGCAGTTGGCGATCATGTGTTTGTAAAGATAGCACCCATGAAGGGTGTTATGCAGTTTGGCAAGAAGGGCAAGCTTAGTCTTAGGTTTATTGGTCCGTTCGAGATTTTGGAGAGGATTGGGACACTAGCCTATAAAGTGGCTTTGCCACCAGCACTTGCAGGAGTTCAATGTGTTCCACATTTCATGCTGCGGAAGTACATGTCTAATCCGCCACATGCGCTTAATTATGAACCTCTTCAACTAACTCCAAATATGACATACGAAGAAAGGCCTGTCCAAATCTTAGCAAGGCGAGAAAGAAGATTGCGTAACAAAGTCATTCCAATGGTCAAGGTCAAGTGGCTGAATCACTCGGAAGAGGACTTTGTAAGTGGATCAGCAACATTATCTGCAGAGGGGAGTCTTTCGACTGATATATCTCCTCTTCCCACAATCTCTTGTATGATGTGGAACTTCCTCAGTACATGTTTGGATCGCTGATGAGACCTTGGTTCCTTTGCTTGTGCAATGGCACCAGTGTTGTCACAGTACAACGGGACTGGATCAACTCTATTAGGAACAACGCCCAACTCTTGGACAAAATTCCTCATCCAAACTACATCTTTGGCTGCATCAGATGCAACAATGTATTCAGCTTCAGTGGTGGAATCCGCAACAGTGTCTTGCTTGGAACCTTTCCAAGAGACAACCGCACCATAAAGCATGAATACAAAACCAGAGGTCGAATTCGAATCATCTATGTCACATTGGAAGATAGAATCTGTGTAGCCTTCCAATTTCAATTCTCCACCCATAGAACATGAACAGATTCTTAGTCCTTCTCAAGCACTTAAGAATATCTTTCACGGCCTTCCAATGCATTGGACCAGGGTTCGCCTGATATCTGCTTGTAACACTCAAAACGTAAGCAACATCAGGACGTGTCGATATCATACCATACATGATACTACCAATAGCTGACGGATATGGAATACGTGTCATCATCTCTATCTCTTCCTCAGTTTTGGGACATATAGCTTTAGATAGAGTAACACCATGACACATTGGTAAGTATCCTCTCTTATACTCTTCCATAGAGAATCGTTTTATAATGGTATCGATATATGTGGCTTGGGTGAGCCCCAACATCCTTTTGATCTATCTCTATAGATTTGTATTCCTAATACATAGGATGCTTCACCCATGTCCTTCATGGAGAACTTACTGGCTAACCATACTTTAGTTGATTGCAATAATCCTACATCATTCCCAATGAGCAGGATATCGTCAACATAAAGTACTAGGAATGTCACTGCACTCCCACTAACTTTCTTGTACACACACGGTTCCTCAGGATTCTTAGCAAAACCAAACTCTTTGATAGTGCTATCAAATCTGAGGTTCCAACTCCTTGATGCCTGCTTGAGACCATATATTGATCTCTGAAGTTTGCATACCTTATGCTCACTTCCTACTGATGTGTATCCCTCATGTTGATACATATACATTTCCTTTTTTTGATGTCTTCATTGAGGAATGCAGTCTTTACATCTATTTGCCATATCTCATAGTCATACCATGCTGTTATGGCTAGTAGTATTCAAATGGACTTAATCATAGCAACTGGTGAAAAAGTATTCTCATAGACAACTCCTTGTCTTTGAGTATAACCTTTTCCAAGCAGTCTTGCTTTGAAGGTCACTACCTTCCCATCCGCCCCAAGCTTTCTTTTGTAGATCCATTTGCACCTTATGGGAACGATTCCCTCAGGTCGATCCACCAATGTCCAGACTTGGTTTGAATACATAGAGTCCATTTCTGACTGCATGGCTTCAAGCCATTTGGTTGAATCAGTATCAGATATTGCTTCTTTGAAATTCATTGGATCACATCCAACACAAGGCTCATCATGGCCTTGTTCATGAAGAAGTGTATATCTAGCAGGTGGTCTAATAACCCTATCAGACCTTCTAGGAGCTTGTACTTCAACTACTGGTTCTAGGGGATTAGGTTCAACTTCTAAAGTTGAGGGAGTATCTTGAATTTCTTCAAGTTCTATCATATTGCCTTTTCTATCTAATAGAAACTCTCTTTCCAAAAAGGTGGCATTTCTTGAAACAAACACTTGTGCTTCACTAGGATGATAGAAATAATATCCAACAGAATTCTTTGGATATCCTACAAAGTAGCACAAAGTGGATCTAGTATCCAATTTGTCTCCCACTATCTGCTTCACATAAGCAGGACATCCTCATATTCTCATGTAAGAATACTTGGGAGGTTTCCCCATCCATATCTCATATGATGTTTTATCCACTGCTTTAGTTTGGACATTATTCAACAACATTGCCGCAGTTTCAAGCGCAAAGCCCCAAAACGATGTAGGCAATTCAGTGAATCCCATCATGGATCGAACCATGTCCAACAAGGTTCGATTTCGACGTTCAGAAACACCATTCAATTGCGGTGTTGCTGGTGGAGTCCACTGTGAGAATCACATTCTCTTTTAGATAACCCAAAAATTCAGCACTCAAGTATGCTCCACTTCGATCAGATCGAAATGCCTTAATACTTCTTTCTATTTGTTTTCCTACTTCAGATCTGAATTCTTGAACCTTTCAAATGCTTCAGATTTGTGTTTCATAAACATACCCATACCTCGAACGGTCATCAGTAAAGGTAATGAAGTAGGATTGCCCATATTCTGTGCTAACACTTAGCAGGCCGCAAATGTCTGTGTGGATCAAATCCAGTAGACCATGTGCACGTTCCACGTTTCCATTGAATGGAGTCTTGGTCAATTTTCCTTTTAGACAGGACTTACAAGTAGGTAGAGAATTTACGTCTGACAAGTCAAACATGCCTTCTCCCACTAGCTTGTGCATCCTTCTTTGGGAAATATGACCTAGTCTAGCGTGCCATATTTGTGTGGGATTTGGATCATCTAACTTTGTTTCGGTTTTTGTTGAAATCATGTTTACTTGGACATTCAATTATCATTTCCAGAACATTTCTGGCACATAATTTCTTATGTCCGGACTTCTTGCAGTGAAATAAATATGTTCTGACTTATCGGACTTTGTAGGCCTTTTAAGTGTCCTTCAGAGTTTGCCTCTTATTGAGATTGTTTTTCTTGTGAGGGGCAGAACATTTCTTTCCCTTACCTTGTGGGACATTTTCGTCTGACGAGATGCCCATTAGAAAAAATAATAATTTCATGTTTTATGGTGATCTTATAAGTTATAAGCGTATTGACTAGCTCTTCAAGGCTATCATCTATCTTATTCAATTCACCATAACCCCGTCAAATGAGGAAGAGAAAGACAACAAATTGATGTTATCTAGTAACTCGTTAGGAATCACATATTCCAGACACACCACTTTCAATGAGCTTACGTGGGAAACCGAGAGGGACTTGAAGATTCACTATCCTGATCTATTCGGTAAGTTCTAATTTCGAGGACGAAATTTTATTTGAGGGGGGGAGGAATTGTAAGGTCCCAAAATTAAGACGACGTAATCCAACTGCATGCGAATCTAAGAAATAATGAAAAATGAGTAATTAATTGATTTTAATTGCTAATTAATTATGTGACATACTTGGTTATTTGTTATTTGAGATTTTTATGGTCATCATGCATAAAATGATATTTTTAAGGAATATTCAAGCGACGATCGAGGAACGAGGACCGAGGGCTGAAAAAAATGTAAAATGTTTTAAATGATTATTTTTAATTATTTAAAAATATGGTCGATTCTTTTTAGTATTTTTGAAAATAAGGGTTTTGAGGTGATTTTTATACATCGGGACGTAAATTTTATCTGTGTTGGTTTTTCAACTAAAATACGAGCTTTTTTGGCAACCCGGCTAATAAATTCACACATTTAATTAAAGAAAAACTTTGTTATTAGTTTAATTAAATCCTAATTTAACTAATGAGCTTAAATTTTATGGCTTTATAGGCCTAAAGCCTACTTAGTGAATATATTAGTATTTAATGTGTAATTTAAATCAAAACCCTAGACTACTATCTAATCAATCGGCCACCATATAGTTTTTTGTTCTGAAAATTCCCCTCCCCCTCTCTCAAAACACACGGCTGCACACATAAGCAAATTAGAGAGGATTTCTTGAGGTATTTTCGAAAGTTCTAGCAAGATCAAGCCATCATCGCGTCCCGTTCTTCGTCGTTAACGTATATTCGAGCGTAAATTACGCAAAGGCACATCCTAATCTCCCTTTTCTCATCCATCATATCATATTATTGTTTAAATTATTGGATGCATGAAAAACATGAAAGAAAAACAAGTGCCACTTTTCTAGATTTTCGTTTTTGGATCATAGCATGATATGTTAAGCAAGGTTTTTGATTCTTAAATCATGATTGTATGTAGTTTAAGTACTTCCATGATCTAGGCCATGATTTACAAGGGTTTACACGTGAGGTAGGGTCCTGTAAACACACCACACACGCTGGAAATTGAAGAGAACCAAGTAAAACACAACATGCTGTCTTGGGAAGAACATGGGTTCGGTTAGGGGTCCTCACGGCTGGGCTTGGTGCAGCTCCTGTCCAAGGGCTAGCCGGGGGCGTGAGGGAGACCATAGAAGAGTCCTAGCCATGCTAGGACTCGAGCTGAGAGGCGGCGAGGAGTCCTTCGCATGAGGGACTCCTACCCGAGAGGGTTCTAGCCATGCGCATGGGGCGCTGGTTTTCTGGGAAAAGGGGCTCAGTCCAGTGGGCTGGGCTGGGGCATGGCGTGACCATAGGTCCCTAGGAGAGTGCACCACATGATGGTTCAAGGGCTGGGTGATTGGCTAGGTCCTAAGCTCAAGATTTAAGAGTCCTAGTGTAATGCAATGTCTCGGCCAGCACAGGTTCTGAATATTGTGCTTCGGTTTCGAGTCCATGGGCTTGGTCCGTGAGTTATTGTGGGTCCGTAGAGTACCTAAGCATGTTGGTAAGGTCCTAGTTCAATATGGTTCGGGGGTGACTCGATAAAATTAAGAGATGGCTCGGGGTCGAAGTTTAGGTGTCAAATAGGGTGTTTTAACTAAAGAAAATTGGAAAACGGCTCACGGTGGTTGAGTCGGGGTCCATAAGAGCTAAAATAATATAAAAAGACTAAATTTGGAATTTAGGAATTTTATATTCAAGTTTGGGATTTTTCGAGATCAAAAACACCGTCAAAACAAGTATTTAAAGATAAATGAAAAAGTCCAATATTTAAGTTGAATAAAAATTATGGAAAAATTCATGTAAGCTTAAATAATTATTTGGGACATGTTAGAGTCATGAAATCAAGGAAAAAGTAGAAATCGTAAAATGTCGTGTCCAGTGGTAAAACGGTCTTTTCACACCTACAAATGAGTAAAGGTCATGGCAGTGTCCTAATTGCTGTTTTTATGAAATTAAGATTATTTTTAATTTTTTTTGAATTGTTCATGAGTAAATTATGATTTTTAAATGTCGACATGATTTTTATGATTTAAGAAGACATTTAAAATATGTGTTGCATGCTTGGTTTCAAAAATGAAAAATGTAAATATTATTCA
Organism: Primulina eburnea; assembly: GCF_022965805.1. Taxonomy (NCBI): domain Eukaryota; kingdom Viridiplantae; phylum Streptophyta; class Magnoliopsida; order Lamiales; family Gesneriaceae; genus Primulina; species Primulina eburnea. The sequence goes on along the minus strand of NC_133102.1, from coordinate 27,013,484 downwards.
TGATTTTTCTAAGTGATGTGAATGAAAAAAAATGTTGAAGGATGTGAAGTGGTTGTGACTAATTCGTTAATGTTGGCGACGTCGTGAGGGTTATGGTCCCAGTGGGAGCCCGACGATCGTGTTCCCATCATTGCGAATATGTCGTAACGGAAGAATGGGAATATCGTGAGGGGAAAAGGTCCCAGAGGGAGCCCATTTATGGGAAAAAGCCCCAGAGGGAGCCCCAACGATCGTATTTCTGTTCGAATCATGATAGGCCATGGCCCAGTTGACCGGTGAGAGTGTTGCTCGTGTGCCCCGTCGCCCAGTACTATGGTTATACGTAGATGGATCCATTGACCCTCATGATCATGATCAAGAAAGTCACAATTAATGATCTGAATTCAACAAAAGGAAAGGAAAGGAAAAGGAAAATGTTTATGATCATGTTAAAATGCTTTCGTGTCATGATAAGGAAAAAGGTTAAGGTTATTTATGCATATCATGAAATGTTATTTTTACCTAAAAATATTTTCACTGTTGCATGTGGTTTTATATATATTATTTTCTATAAAGATGATGGTGTGTTGAGTCTTTAGACTCACTAGGTGTGATAGATGCAGATGAGTTTGATGTAGGTCTTGATGGGTGATTCTACTGGACTGTCGGTGCACACAACCCGAGGACCAGCGCTACATTTTCCGCATTATGTTTTATGATTACTGTTAAAGATTTTTAAGACTATTTAATTATGCATTTGAGAGGTTTAGTATGGGCTATTCTTTTCAAACTTATTGCTTTTTAGGTTTTGTAAAACAGTAGACGATTTTATTTTCAAGACTATTTCACTTGTTTTTTTTATGCTAGTGGGTGATGTTTTTATATGCAAAATATTTTATAAAAGTATTTAAATGTGAGGGCCGAAATTTTGAAAAAAAAAATTCCTAGTACTTTTAAGCAAAAAAGGGTAGACGTTTTAGCTTATACACTTACTAAGTCATCCCCTGTTGAGGCTCCGAATGACTGCACTTCTGAGGAATTGCAGACTTACAAGGAATGGTGTGACCATGACTTGAAAGCCAAGTTTTATATGCAGGCTTCGATGAAAGATGAGATGTCGGTTATTTATGTGGGCTCTTCATCTGGTACGAAGACTGGTCCACCTAGGAAGGGAAAGAAGCGTTCTTTCCAACGTCCCAAGAAGAACGTGCCCTTGAAGAGGCAATCTCCGAGTCCCGTTGTGGTAGCCATACCAGTAACAGCTGACAAGATTGTTGACATATGTCATCACTGCAAAAAGCCTGGACATTGGAGGCGTAACTGCAGAGAATATCTTGTCTAGAAAGGTTCTGGAAATGGTATGTTCTACATTGAAGTAAACGTTTCAATTAACTCTACTTCTTGGGTATTGGATACCGGTTGTGACTCACATCTCTGTAATGAATTACAGGTGATGGAAAGAAATAAAAGGCTTAGGGAAGGTGAGACCTTCTTGAGGATTGGCAATGGAGCAAGAGTTGCTGCCAAGGCCAAAGGAGATGTTTACTTGCTGTTGAACAATGATTTTAAGTTGATTTTAAGAGATGTTTTGTTTGTACCAAATTTGGTGAAAAAAACATTGTTTCCATTTCTATGCTAGATAAAGATGTATATTCTTGTTTATTTAGCAAAGATGTTTGCAACATTTACAAGAATGAATGTTTAATTGGTACTGGAGAACTTGAATACGATCTCTGTAACTTAAAATTGAAAGATATTCCACTAAACAATGTCCAAGCTATAACAACAACAAACAAGTGAAAACAAGATACTCTAAATTCAGCACAATTATGGCATTTTCGATTAGGACATATTTCATATTTCTCTAAGAAGGATGAACAAGCTAGTGAGAGTGGGCATGTTTGATATATCTGATATTAATGCTCTCACGACTTGTGAATCATGTCTGAAAGGAAAGATGACCAAAATTCCCTTAAGGGCCATGTGGAGCTAGCCAAAGCGTTATTAGATTTGATACATACCGATGTGTGCGGTCCGCTTAGCATCACCACTAAGCATGGACATGCCTACTTCATCACCTTTACCGATGACTTTTCGAGGTATGGGTATGTGTATTTGATGAAATAGAAGTATGATGCCTTTGAAAGGTTCCAATAATTCAGAAGTGAAGTAGAGAAACAGTTGGGACGAAGCATCAAGACACTTCGATCGGATCGAGGTGGTGAGTACTTGAGTGCTGGGTTCCAAGAGTATTTTAGGGAGAATGGGATTCTCTCGCAGTGGACTCCGCCCGCTACACTGTTAGAGTAGGTGCACGTCGAGCCAAGTGTTGGCCGAGTGTTCACAATGAAACTCTATGTATAAGCAATCTTTATTTTAATAATATTTGAAATTATTGTTTTGGCACATCTTTATCTGTATACCCATGCTAGTTGCATAGATAAAGCCCTTGAATATAAAAATAGTAGAAAGAATATGAGATGCCCATATGATGAGTATCATGAAACTCATATTTGGAATACTGTATATTCTAAACAGTTCCTAGTCGATTCAGCCGCCGCTAAGAAGGATATAGGCGCCGCCGCTAAGAAGGAAACGTTCTAGTTTATGGTTGTACACCATTAGTCCTTATGACCCGGGAAAACATTGAGACTCTATCTGCTAGAATTACACTTTGACTTGTTTACCGACTCTGAAGGGGTCATCAGGTGGCAAGGTTGGGTGTTCTGTCGAAACATATTGGAGTCGATGCATTGTAGTCGGGGATTCACCGCTTACCTTCGGGTATGGATATCCTATGGGTATGTAGTATGAAATCTCTGATCAGAGTATGGTGGTAATTATGAAAGGGGTTTCATAGATTACACCATTGATGCAACTACAACATGACACATAGTATCGATTCATTGACAACTCTCGATATACCAATGGTTGTCGAATCGGTCGGGATATATGAGTTGAAGGGACCGTACTGTACGCTAACCATAATTGAATGGTTCTTGCAGGCACTATCATTTCATACCTAGGGAATCATGTAAGCGATGCTGCTAGGCGTTTAACATGATTGGTTTGGTACTATCAGACTTGAGTTCTGACGTTCTTGTTATCAAGGAGTTGATAAGTAAGAATGGAGCAATTGGGGTATGCTCATACAAGGACATGTTTAGTCCGAACTCACATGGAGATGTGAACCCACGGCTAGTTGTATCAGTGAACCATTGAGGGCCACACAAGTACTAACTTTCTAGATCCCGTTGAGAAGTAAAATAGTTCAATGTGTTGAACATCTTATAAATGATTTTATAAGCGTAAAGAAAAATAGAAGTATCACTTCTATGCGAGAAATGTAAATTTTAATTTATGGAAGTGTTCCTAAATTAAAAGTTGGCCAAGTGAATAATGTATTTGAAAATTGTGATTTTCATATACATTATTATGGACTAAATTAAATTAATTTAAGTGTTGAATTAATTAAACAATAGTGGACCTAGTAGAGTCCAAATAATTAAATTAATTCAAGTGTTGAATTAATTAAACAATATTGGGTCTTGTAGAGCCCAATTAGAAATAATTATTAAACTAGTGGGCTTGAGTAAAATCAAGTAAATGTTAAATGGTCTCAAATGTGTTTGAGACATTTAAATAAAAGTCCATGGGCTCTGTAGTTGTTACAAGCCCAAGTAGAAGGCATGCAAGGGAGGTGAAGGGTTGGAGGCAACTTTTTCAATATCCAAGGCATGGCATGCAACTTTTTGCTTTTGCTTTTTGCCCAACCAAGAAAAATGTTTTCTCCTTCTCTCCTACACCATGTTGGACGAAATTCTCTTCATTTTTCTCTCCCTTTTTTGTTCTTCAATGGTTGAGGAAACAATACACTTCTCAAAGAAAAATGCTCTAATTTTTCTAGTGCAAAATTAGAGTGGTTCTAGCTAGTTGGTGGTGGGCTTAATATTTGAGAAAGGTGGGCTCAAAGGGAAGCTTGAAGATTGTCTTGCCATTGAAGAGCTTAGTTGTATATCAACTAAGTTGGAGCCAACATCAATCTTTTAAGATTGATAGGTAAATTTCTAAACGCACTATGAATGTCATTTTTGTGTTTTTGTATATGCTACAACCCTAGTACAAAGTTGTTCAAATTTTTACTCAAAAATTTCGGTTTTATGCCCTAGAAAAGTTTTAGAATTTCCGTTGCACATTTGAACACCATAAAATCGATCCCTTTCATACACCACAGTTGAATGGTGTTTCGAAGCGTCGTAACCGGACTTTGATGGAAATGGTTCGGTCCATGATGGGGTTCACGGAGTTGCCGCCATCCTTTTGGGGATATGCGCTTAAGACAGCGGCACTGTTGTTGAACAATGTCCATTCAAAGGTAGTTGACAAGACACCATATGAGATTTGGATGGGTAAGCCACCCAAATATTCTTATCTTAGAATATGGGGGTGCCCTGCTTATGTGAAGCAGGTAGTGGGAGATAAATTGGATAGTCGATCCATTTTATGTTACTTTGTGGGATATCCAAGGAATTCAGTTGGATATTATTTCTATCATCCCCAAGAAACAAAGGTGTTTTTTTCTAGGAATGCAACCTTTTTGGAAAAGGAATTTCTATTGGATAGAAAAGGTAAGATGATAGAACTCGAAGGGGTTCGAGAGACACCCGCAATTATAGAACCCACACCCGAAGAGCTAAGAGAGGAGATACAAGCTCTTAGAAGATCCGAGAGAGTCTCGAGACCACCTATGAGGTATGGTTTGATTGCGTTATCTGATGCCGATTTATCCAAGTGGCTTGAAGCAATGGAATCTGAGATGAATTCCATGCATTCGAACCAAGTGTGGAATCTCGTGGATCCTCCTGAGGGAATAGTTCCCATAGGGTGTAAATGGATTTACAAGAGGAAACTTGGGGCAGATGGGAAGGTATTGACCTTCAAGACGCGATTGGTAGCAAAAGGATATACTCAAAGACAAAGAGTTGACTTTGATGAAACCTTTTGTCCAGTTGCAATGTTCAAGTCCATAAGGATATTGCTAGCCATAGCTGCATGGTATGACTATGAGATATGGCAGATGGATGTTAAGATAGCCTTTCTTAATGGGGATATTAAGGAAGAGATCTACATGTCTCAACCCGAAGGGTTTACATCTATTGGAAGTGAGCATATGGTATGCAAACTTCAGAGATCTATTTATGGTCTAAAGCATGTATCTAGGAGTTGGAACCTTAGATTCGATAGTACAATCAAAGAGTTTGGTTTTACTAAGAATCCTGAGGAACCTTGTGTGTATAAGAAGGTCAGTGGGAGTGTTGTGACATTCCTGGTATTGTATGTTGATGACATAATACTGATTGGGAATGATGTAGGAATGTTGCAATCAACTAAGATATGGTTAGCGAGTAAGTTCTCGATCCAGGACTTGGGTGAAGCATCTTTTGTATTGGGAATACAGATCTATAGAGATAGTTCAAAAATATTTCTTGGTCTCAGCAAGTCCACATACATTGATACCATCGTGAAGCAGTTCTCGCTCGATGAGTCCAAGAGAGGACATCTACCAATGTGTCATGGTTTGTCCCTATCCAAGTCTATGTCTCTCAAGACTGATGCAGAGATAGCGGCGATGACAAGCATTCCTTATGCATCTGCAATTGGTAGCATCATGTATGGTATGATATATGCACGTCTTGACGTGGCTTTCGCACTAAGTGTAGTGAGTAGATATCAATCGGACCCTGGTCTTCCACATTGGAAAGCTGTGAAAGACATCCTCAACTATTTGAGAATGACCAATAAGTTGTTCTTGGTCTATGGGGGTGGAGAACTGAAATTGGAAAGCTATACCAACTCTAGCTTCCAAAGCGATATCGATGAATCGAAGTCAACCTCTGGGTTTGTATTCATGCTCAATGGCGCTGCTGTCTCTTGGAAGGGTTCCAAGCAAGACAGTTCTACGGATTCCAACACAGAGGCCGAATATATTACTGCATCAGATGCAGCAAAGGAGGCTGTTTGGATAAGGATTTTCGTCCAGGATTTGGACGTCATTCCTAATAGAGTTGCTCTTGTCCCGGTGTTGTGTGACAACACGGGAGCTATAGCTCAAGCAAAGTAGCCAAGGTCTCATCAGAAGTCCAAACATGTATTGAGAAAGTACCACGTCCTCCGAGTGATTGTGGAAAGAGGAGTAGTGTCGATTGACAAAGTTTGCTTTGTAGATAATGTTGCTGATCCGCTAACTAACCCTGTACCTGGACCATTGTTCGAGAAGCATCGCGAATCGATGGGTTTGAAGCATATGGGTAGTTGGCTCTAGTGCAAGAGGGAGATTGTTAGAGTAGGTGCCCGTCGAGCCAAGTGTTGGCCGAGTGTTCACAATGAAACTCTACGTATAAACGATCTTTATTTTAATAATATTTGAAATTATTAATTTTGGCACATCTTTATCTGAATACCCATGCTAGTTGCATAGATAAAGCCCTTGAATATACAAATAGTAGAAAGAATATGACAACAGTTCCTAGTCGATTCTGCCGCCGCTAGAGCTCGAGACTAGTATCTGCGATGTGAGTACCATGTTTCATTGGTAAGGGACATTGTGACGTCCGAGCATGCAAATTGGTGCTCCTGGTAGAGTGCACTGGACAACCCTCCATAAAGGACTTTCCAAGTGGTTCAAACTTATCGAGTGGAAACGTCCTAGTTTATGGTTGTACACCATTAGTCCTTATGACCTGTGACAAAATTGAGACTCTATATGCTAGCATTGTACTTTGACTTGTTTACCGACTTATATGGGGTCATCAGGTGGCAAGGTTCGGTGCTTTGTCGAAACATATAGGAGTCGATGCATTGTAGTCGGGGATTCACCGTTTATCTTCGGGTATGGATATCCTATGTGTATGTAGTATGAAATCTCTGATCAGATTATGGTGGTAATTATGAAAGGGGTTTCAGAGATTACACCATCGATGCAACTACAACATGGCACATAGTATCGATTCACTGACAACTCTCGATATATCAATGGTTGTCGAATCGGTCGGGATATATGAGTTGAAGGGACCGTACTGTACGCTAACCATAATTGAATGGTTCTTCCAGACACTATCATTTGATACCTAGGGAATCATGTAAGCGATGCTGCTAGGCCTTTAACATGATTGGTTGGGTACTTTCAAACTTGAGTTCTGACGTTCTTGTTATCAAGGGGTTGATAAATAAGGATGGAGCAATTGGGGTATGCTCATATAAGGACATTTTTAGTACGAATCACATGGAGATGTGAACCCACGGCTAGTTGTATCAATGAACCATTGAGGGCCACACAAGCACTGGCTTTCTAGATCCCGTTGAGAAGAAAAATTGTTCAATGTGTTGAACGGCTTATAAAGGAGTTTATAAGCGTAAGAAAAAATAGAAGTATGACTTCTATAAGGAGAATGTAAATTTTAATTTGAGGAAGAGTTCCTAAATTAAAAGTAGGCCAAGTGAATAATGTATTTGAAAATTGTGATTTTCATATACATTATTATGGACTAAATTAAATAAATTCAAGTGTTGAATTAATTAAACACTAGTGGACCTAGTAGAGTCCAAATAATTAAATTAGTTCAAGTGTTGAATTAATTAAACAATATTGGGTCTTGTAGAGCACGATTAGAAATAATTATTATACTAGTGGGCTTTAGTAAAATCAAGTAAATGTTAAATGGTCTCAAATGTGTTTGAGACATTTAAATAAAAGTCCATGGGATTTGTAATTATTACAAGCCCAAGTAGAAGGCATGCAAAGGAGGTGAAGGGTTGGAGGCAACTTTTTCAATATCCAAGGCATGACATGCAACTTTTTTCTTTTGCTTTTTGCCCAACCAAGAAAAATGTTTTCGCTTTCTCTCCTACACCATGTTGGACGAAATTCTCTTCATTTTTCTCTCCCATTTTTGCTCTTCAATGGTTGAGGAAACAATACATTTCTCAAAGAAAAATGCTCTAATTTTTCTAGTGCAAAATTAGAGTGGTTCTAGCTAGTTGGTGGTGGGCTTAATATTTGAGCAAGGTGGGCTCAAAGGGAAGCTTGAAGATAGTCTTGCCATTGAAGAGCTTAGTTGTATATCAACTAAGTTGGAGCCAACATCAATCTTTTAAGATTGATAGGTAAATTTCTAAACACACTATGAATGTCATTTTTGTGTTTTTGTATATGCTACAACACAAGTACAAAGTTGTTCAAATTTTTACTCAAAAATTTCGGTTTTATGCCCTAGAAAAGTTTTAGAATTTCCGTTGCGCATTTGAACACCATAAAATCGATCCCTTTCATACACCACAGTTGAATGGTGTTTCGAAGCGTCGTAACCGGACTTTGATAGACATGGTTCGGTCCATGATGGGGTTCACGGAGTTGCCGCCATGCTTTTTGGGATATGCTGAGACGTCTGCTATTCGTTTTCTTAAGACGTGCTATAAATTTTTTTTAAAACCTCACTTAGCAACGGCGAACCATAAAATATTTTCGACATCATTCTAAAAATAAACATCCAACTGCCATTTAAAAATCCAAAGAAAAATATTTTAAAGCATAAAATCGTCAAACATTTTACCAACCTAAAAAATTATTTGAAAAGTATGGCCCATACTATAACCTCTCAAAAACCACTCATAAATAAATTGTCGTAAACATATCTGTAACATTACTTAAAATCATAATTCATAACTAGCTAGTGCGGAAAACTAGCGTCGGTCCTCGGGTTATGTGCACCTCCAGTCCAGTTAGATCAACCATCAAGACCTCCATAAACATTATTATCATAATCACCTGCATCAATCACACCTAGTGAGTCTAAAAACTCAACACGTCATATCCTTGATAACAAATAATACGTAATACAGTTAACATATAACAGTGAAAAATATTTGTACTTAAAATATCATTTTCATGAAGATGCATAAACTTAAACTTAAACATTTTCGTAAACATTTTTATGATGCATAAAAACATTTTCATAAAAACGTTTTCATATAAACATAAACATATCACATAATCATATTCATATTCATATCCATACTCGTGTCCATATTCATATTCATATTCATGTTCCTGTTCGTGTTTGTTGAATTCAGATCGTGATTGTGACTCGTATTCTTAAACGTATTGGGCGATGGATCCATCTACATGTAACTACAGTACTGGGCGGCAGGGGGACACCAGCAACACTCTCACCGGTCAACTGGGCCCTGGCCTACGTATTAACATATCATGGCATTGGAAATACGATCGTCGGGGCTCCCTCTGGGGCCTTTTCCCATAAATGGGCTCCCTCTGGGGCCTTCTCCCCTCACGACATCTCCAATCTTATTCATCATATTCGTATTCGTATTCGTATCCACGGAAACACGGTCGTCGGGCTCCCACTGGGACCATAACCCTCACAATATTTCCAACATGTAGTAGTCACAATCCCTTCACGTCCTTCAACATGTTATCATCACTTAATAAAAACATGTATATAATATCATTTTTTATTTTGAAACCAAGCATGCAACATGTCTTTTAAATGCCCATATTCAAATCATAAAAATCATAGACATTTAAAAATCATAACTTAACATATTAAAAATCATAAACATCTATGGACAGTTTTAAAATAAACATTTTAATTTAATAAACGTTTAAAATAAACATTTAAAATAAACGTTTTAGCATATTAAATTATAAAACATTAAACATATTAACGTCTTAAAAATTCATAAACATTTAAAATTGACATATTAACATATAAACATCCATAATCATTGAAAATAATCATATTAACATATAAAACAGCATTACGGGCACTGCCATGACGTTTACTAATTTTTAAGTGTAAAAAGACTGTTTTACCCCTAGACGTAAAATTCCACATTTTTGACATTTTCTTAATTTCATTGACTCTAACATATCCCAAATAATTATTTAAGCTTACATGAATTTTCTCATATTTTTATTTAGCTTAAATCGAGGACTTTTAAATTAATCTTTAAATATGGCGTATTAATGCGTTTTAATCCCGAATTAAACCAAGCCTTATTATAAAATTCCCAAACTAAAAACTTAGACTTATAATAATTATTTAAGCTTAAATATAATTTTCATAATTTTATAAAACATAAAACTAGGTGTTTCAATTAATGTGTTAATTAACATTTCGTGCGGCGATTAAATCTCGAATAAATCCAAAACTCATTATTTTGATCCCAAATTTTTATCATAGCCTTTTTATTATTTATTCTACCCTTCCATGTCATGATCCACCCCCGTGGACCCATGGAATCAATTTTGGCTTAACTAATCTCGTTTTTAACCCTTCGACGAACACACCGAGCCATCTCCTAATTTACCCGAGCCACGCCCGAGCCACCTTGAACCAAAACCTAGCCAACACACCTAGGGACCCTCATGACCAAGCCCAACCCATAGAACCAGCCCCTAAGTCGCACCATCCCTGCTGGAACTTGACTCAATATTCTGCATGTGTGGGTGTCTTGTGTTCTAGTTGTACTAGGACTCCTAGCTAGCCTAGGACACCTCCAGCTGGTTAACCCTCGACCCAACCTGACCCTAACCACTCTGGACCACGCTCAGACCAAGCCCAGACCGACCCCAAGCTCCAAAACCGAAGCTC